>NC_074668.1:86167436-86288625 GCF_029448725.1 Salvelinus fontinalis
AGTCCTCTCTCTTGTTTGAGAAGTTGAGTCTCTCTCTTGTTTGAGAAGTTGAGTACTCTCTCTCTTGTTTGAGAAGTTGAGCCCTCTTTCTCTTGTTTGAGAAGTTGAGTACTCTCTCTCTTATTTGAGAAGTTGAGTTCTCTCTCTCTTATTTGAGAAGTTGAGTCCTCTCTCTCTTATTTGAGAAGTTGAGTCCTCTCTCTCTCTTGTTTGAGAAGTTGAGTCCTCTCTCTCTCTTGTTTGAGAAGTTGAGTCCTCTCTCTCTTGTTTGAGAAGTTGAGTACTCTCTCTCTTGTTTGAGAAGTTGAGTACTCTCTCTCTTGTTTGAGAAGTTGAGTCCGCTCTCTCTCTTGTTTGAGAAGTTGAGTACTCTCTCTCTTGTTTGATAAGCTGAGTACTCTCTCTCTTGTTTGAGAAGTTGAGTCCTCTCTCTCTTGTTTGAGAAGTTGAGTCCTCTCTCTCTTGTTTGAGAAGTTGAGTCCTCTCTCTCTTGTTTGAGAAGTTGAGTCCTCTCTCTCTTGTTTGAGAAGTTGAGTCCTCTCTCTCTTGTTTGAGAAGTTGAGTCCGCTCTCTCTTGTTTGAGAAGTTGAGTCCTCTCTCTCTTGTTTGAGAAGTTGAGTCCTCTCTCTCTTGTTTGAGAAGTTATGTCCTCTCTCTCTTGTTTGAGAAGTTGAGTCCTCTCTCTCTTGTTTGAGAAGTTGAGTACTCTTTCACTCTCTTATTTGAGGGCAGCCTCAGTAGATTGCATGATGTTGCCTCTCCAGTGTGGCAGGCAGAGATTCTAGCATTGCTGTATATTATTCACATCAGGCACTCTGTCTCCCTTCTGCTCTAAACAACTGATGTAGGTTTGAAATACAGACGGACACAGTAGCCTGCTGTGTCGGCTTCGCTAGCTTTCTCTTTATGACTTAGAGATTAAATAAATAATATCTCCCTTATTATCCCCTCCCGTAGCCCTTTCCTGCAGTCAAATGACCTAGTGGCCTCATGGGTGGAATGTTATTCATATTTTTCATAATTTCATAATTAATAAGCATTATTTTGAACAAATCAGTTTTTTCTATGTCAAACAGTTTTGTTATATTTCAGTTTTCTGTGATGTATATAAAGTGTAATATTGGGATTCAAACTCAACATTTAATACATTTCAACTCTATATGTGACATGGTACTGGTGTCTTCTTTCTTTTAAGCCCATAACCATGTGTGTGAGGTGTATACTTTTGTTTCAAAGTAGATTTATGTGACCCTGATTTAGCCCACTGCAGTAAAAGGTGAAAGCGATCGTTCACCCCTAAATCAAAACTCGTCAGACATTTTTATTCCTCAAAAGTGTTGATATTTGCAATTGAAGCGTAAAAGATTTCTCCGTTTGACACAACACCACTTTTGATGTATGAAGACATCTGACAAATATAGATATTGTTTTCCCCTTTAGCATCTACAATTTTCAAGATAGGTGACAATTTGGTGACTCATAAATGCTTGTTTGGTGGATATATGCACGAGATCTCATCCCCTTTACTTCATCTTGCTCATCATTAATACAACCGGACATGGCTAGGCTAACAGAGCTAGGCTAACAGCGCTAGGCTAACAGCGCTAGGCTAACAGCGCACAAAAGTAACTCAATAGACTTTTCTATCAAATTCACAGTCCTTCATGGATTTTTAGACCTATATCCATCTCCCATAGTGAGTGTATATTACATAGGCACCTCCAGAATACAAACATACTTCTGACTGTCTAGTATCTCCTCATGGGTGAATTTCACCAAGCCTCTGCTTGGCTCATAGCAACGTGCCAAACCCCCACTAAATACCGGCTGATCCAGATTGGGTGTTTACCTCTGGGTGGTACATTCTAACACACACTGTCTGGTTTGGCAAAGATCTAGAACAGACTAGAGAGTCTGATTGATGCACCGTCTATGAGTACATGCTCCGGGGTGAAGTTTCTCCTAGGTACAGAGTTAGGATCAGCTTCCCCTCCACCAACCCTAGTCTTAACCATTAGTGGAGGAAAAGTAAAACTGACCCAAGATCAGTGTCTAGCGGAAACTTCCCCCTACACCGTGTCTCCATAATCCAGTCTAGTTGGCGACATGGACAAAGTATTTCAGCAACAACTCACACCTTATCGACGGCATCCCAATCCACCAAAACAAAAAATTATATTAATAATAATAATAACAATAAAACTCCAAACAATAAACAACTCTTATATATAATGAAAACATGTCATTATTTTGGGACAAGAATGACAAAAACATACAATTACATAATGGCTTAATTTATACTTTTTAAAAAATAGTCAGAGAGTGACAAACTGAAAAGACAATGTTACTGCTCTAAGTTGATTTGGTCTTATGTACAAGGTGGGTACTTCAAACATTCAAACCTCTTTAGTAAGTTAGAAAATGGCTTCTGTGTTCTGTAAATGTTCTTATAAAATAATTATCTTCAAAAGATCTCCCTTAATCTTCTCTGCTTAGTGACGTTTGCTGCTGGTTGATTCTCCTCGCCTTCTGATCAATCTGCGCTGTATTCTGTTACTGGGGGAGGGCACTGCTGTTGGCAAGAGAAACAAACATTACCTTCATAGATTCATACATTACCTTCAATGATTCAAAAGTCATTTCATAGCATCAGACAAAATTACAATAATGCAAAGATTCACTGAAAAATACAGTGACATTTTCGTCAACCTACAAGGAACCTCGATTTCCACCTTTCTACCGACCATTTCAATAGCAGAGTTCTTAAGGAGAATTGGAAGTGTGTCAATGTGGGACCTACAGGTATGCTTATAGAGTGTTGAAAGAGCAAAAGAGTGTGTACTACTCACCGCCCATACATTCCACCTGTGGCTTCTCCCACTGTCCGTCTGCCATGCAGCGCACCACAGGCAGGTGGCGCTGTAGGAGGCCTGGGTTACACTGGTAGCGGATGATGGACCCCACAGTATACTGCTCCCGCCTGCTGCCGAACATCTTGGCATTCTCCACCTCTGGCGGTGCGCCACAGTAGACTGGGGAACAATGATCAGTAAATCAATCAATCAACAAATCTATCAATCCATCAAATTACAACTGATGATATTTATTGGTAGCAATTTATTTTGAAGGGTAGCTGCCTAATGAGTTAATAAAACATGAATGAGTTGTAACACCAGCACAGGTATAAGATAACCACACATAATGATGGCGAAGGTACAGTAAAATGAGTTTTTAAGAAAATAATTACCAGTGCCCATCCAGACTCTAGAACACAATTCTTGAACCCTAACCCCTGACCCATATGTACCTGGGCCAGTCTTGCAGGTGAAGGGCAGGTGGTAGTTGCAGGGAACGTCGTTCCATTGGCCGTTCTCGTGCCAGATCATCACCACACAGTCTTCTCCAGAGTTAAAGTAGTTATCTGGCTGGTTCGGCCGCCAGTTCTCAAATTGCTGAGGGGTGAGGAGAGCAACATTGGTAGGAAGTTACAAAGACCATTTATGTTTCTGTTGGTTTCTTGTTTTCAATGTAAAAAACCCAGAAATCAGGAGAGTAAGTAAGTAGGATATAGCATGCAGATCAGAATGGACAAGTACAGTATGAACAGTGTATGAATCTACAGGTACAGTATGAACAGTGTATGAATCTACAGGTACAATATGAACAGTGTATGAATCTACAGGTACAGTATGAACAGTGTATGAATCTACAGGTACAATATGAACAGTGTATGAATCTACAGGTACAGTATGAACAGTGTATGAATCTACAGGTACAGTATGAACAGTGTATGAATCTACAAGTACAGTATGAACAGTGTATGAATCTACAGGTACAGTATGAACAGTGTTTGAATCTACAGGTACAGTATGAACAGTGTATGAATCTACAGGTACAGTATGAACAGTGTATGAATCTACAGGTACAATATGAACAGTGTATGAATCTACAGGTACAGTATGAACAGTGTATGAATCTACAGGTACAATATGAACAGTGTATGAATCTACAGGTACAGTATGAACAGTGTTTGAATCTACAGGTACAGTATGAACAGTGTATGAATCTACAGGTACAGTATGAACAGTGTATGAATCTACAGGTACAATATGAACAGTGTATGAATCTACAGGTACAGTATGAACAGTGTATGAATCTACAGGTACAGTATGAACAGTGTTTGAATCTACAGGTACAGTATGAACAGTGTATGAATCTACAGGTACAGTATGAACAGTGTATGAATCTACAGGTACAATATGAACAGTGTATGAATCTACAGGTACAGTATGAACAGTGTATGAATCTACAGGTACAGTATGAACAGTGTATGAATCTACAGGTACAGTATGAACAGTGTATGAATCTACAGGTACAGTATGAACAGTGTATGAATGTACAGGTACAGTATGAACAGTGTATGAATCTACAGGTACAGTATGAACAGTGTATGAATCTACAGGTACAGTATGAACAGTGTATGAATCTACAGGTACAGTATGAACAGTGTTTGAATCTACAGGTACAGTATGAACAGTGTATGAATCTACAGGTACAGTATGAACAGTGTATGAATCTACAGGTACAGTATGAACAGTGTTTGAATCTACAGGTACAGTATGAACAGTGTATGAATCTACAAGTACAGTATGAACAGTGTATGAATCTACAGGTACAGTATGAATAGTGTATGAGTCTACAGGTACAATATGAACAGTGTTTGAATCTACAGGTACAGTATGAACAGTGTATGAATCTACAAGTACAGTATGAACAGTGTATGAATCTACAAGTACAGTATGAACAGTGTATGAATCTACAGGTACAATATGAACAGTGTTTGAATCTACAGGTACAGTATGAACAGTGTATGAGTCTACAGGTACAATATGAACAGTGTATGAATCTACAGGTACAGGTAGAGTATGAACAGTGTTTGAATGCGGTAGGCTACAGTATGAACAGTGTATGAATGCGGTAGGCTACAGTAGGTGATCTGGTGGTCCCGGGAAAGGAAATGTTGGGAACCACTGGGGGAACTATGTTCTGTGCTAACCCACTTTCTCTTTACTGTGTCTGTCTGCCTGACTCACCAGTGGTGTGCCGTCTATCCAGCGGAAGTCATTCTCCACTGTCTTGTCATTGAGCCCAATCCACTGGTAGTCCTGGCCGTTGGCTGGAGGGGGGAAAGAGTGAAGGGATATTCTCTCTCTCTCTCTCTCTCTCTGTCTCTCTCTCTCTCTCTCTCTCTCTCACTCACTCACTCACTCACTCACTCACTCACTCACACACACACACACACACACACACACACACACACACACACACACACACACACACACACACACACACAGGCCTTTACTCACAGTTGACAAAGTGCTGTTCCTCTGGGGTGATGATGCTGACCAGGTGAGCGCTGAGGTCTCGGCAGCGCTGCTCGGCATCCAGCCAGGTCTCTCTCTCGGGGAAGTGCAGGTAACAGTTGCCCTGAAACTTAGTCCACCCCTCCTCACAATCCTGCGCGTCTGTGTCGTCAACAGCAGGGGGCGATAATGAGACAGAGGATACCACACCCCGGAGAAGCCCGGTTTATTACAGACACTCAAATACATTTACATTAGATAGGAGGGAATGCTGATCAACACCACATATGACACCATAGCGGTGTTTGTTCTAGAACTGCTGCCATTTTTCTATGCTCCATTATTAGTCCAACTATAATCATTGATTTCTTTCAGTCCAACCTATGGTGTGATAAATATTACTGCACATTAGTGAAAATACTGCGTTTTCCAGGACCTATTAACTATCAACTTGATTCACTGCTTGAGAACACTGGCACTTTGAGGTATATGACATTTTTTGGAATGGGTGAAACATTCATCAAGCATCCATTTAACCCTCAACTACAGGGTTTGGTGACCAAAACATTCTGCTTTAGCCAACGTGTTGTTGTTCTGCAAAACAAGCCAAAAATGTACAGTTGTTAATGCAGAAAATGGTTCTTTCTATAATGCATTTGTGTTTTAAAAACTAAAGCACAAACAAAAAACACCTGGAACATTAGCACATGGGGTCTCTTGGGTAGTCTAACTAAATAATAATTGGTTGTGATACTTTAAATATACAACAAATCCTTTAAATAGTCAGCCTAGTGGGGCCTCCCAACAGTTAATGAGAGTTTCTGTAGTGAGGCCCTCCCAACAGTTAATGAGAGTTTCTGTAGTGAGGCCCTCCCAACAGTTAATGAGAGTTTCTGTAGTGAGGCCCTCCCAGCAGTTAATGAGAGTTTCTGTAGTGAGGCCCTCCCAACAGTTAATGAGAGTTTCTGTAGTGAGGCCCTCCCAACAGTTAATGAGAGTTTCTGTAGTGAGGCCCTCCCAGCAGTTAATGAGAGTTTCTGTAGCGAGGCCCTCCCAACAGTTAATGAGAGTTGCTGTAGGGAAATGTACTCTGTATACTTGTTTACAGAACATGGTGAATATCTTTTTTTCCCTTCACTGTACCGTTCAAGGTTTCATTCATTCCTTCACCACACCTACATGACTAAACAATTTCACAAAATGGCTTCTTCAGCTACTTCCATACACCTGCTTACTAGGAGCAGCAACAGAACTACACACTAAGAAAAGAAGGTTCCTCAAGGGTTCTTTGGGAAGGGTGATGGTTCTATGTGGAACCATAATGACTCAAAGAACCATTTGAGCCCTTCAATGGTTCTTTGCAGTTTTGTGATAATTAAAATGTATTCATTAGAATATTTTGGGGCGTGGCTTGCCCATAGCTTTTTGTACAACTGTGAGTGTCATTCCAGTTGATCTAATCTGTTGTGTTAAATATGACTATGGCCAGTGACAGTGTCTTGTAAAAGACTCATGTATGAACTTGTGTCAATTGAGAACATTTGAGTACTTACTAAATCAGTGGTTGTCAATTCTCTCCTTAGTGACTCCCAGAGCTAGCACACCTAACTCAACGTGTCAGCTAAAACAATAATAACGCAGCAGGAATTTCAACAATATACTAAAACAACATGTATGGTTCTTCAAAAGGATCTACAAAGAACCTTTTACACTAACAAATGTTCTTTATATAACTATTCTCCATCAAGGTCCTATAAAGAACCATAAAAATGGGGTTCTATGTGGCTCCAAAAAGGCTTTAAACCATAGCGGAACCCTTCATTGGTGCTATATAGATCCTTTATAGAACCTTAGGAAATTGTTTTTTATAGCACCATAAAGGTTCCATTTAGAACCTTATGAGCATGGTTCTTTATAGAACCTTCAAAAAAAGGTTATATATAGCACCAAAAAGGGATCCACTATGGTTACAAGCCAAAGAACCATTATTTGGCATTATACAGAATCTCTTGTTTTGTGTAGACCTGGCTGAGAAAATCCACCCACCAGATATAAGCATATATAAGATATATATATAAGATACAAGGACAGGGAGCAGTATGATGACATTGCCCCTAGACTACGGATGCCCCTATACCCCTTTAGACCCGTGGATCAGTCAGGGTCTTAACTTACTGTTGACACTTAGAATACACAAGATGAGCTTCCCAGGTGGCACAGTTGTCTAAGGGACTGCATTTCAGAGATTCTGGGTTCGACCCCAGGCTCTGTCGCGACCGGGAGGCCCATGGGGCGGTGCACAATTGGCCCAGCGTCATCCGGGCTAGGGAGGGTTTGGCTGGCAGGCGCACTAGCGACTCCTGTGTCGGGCCGGGCGCAGTGCAGGTCGCCAGGTGTATGGTGTTTCCTCCGACACATTGGTGCGGCTGGCTTCCGGTTGGGATGTGCATTGTGTCAAGAAGCAGTGCGGGTTGTGTTTCGGAGGACGCATGGCCTTCGCCACTCCCGAGTCCGTACGGGAGTTGCAGCGATGAGACAAGACTGTAACTACTACCAATTGGATACCACGAAATTGGGGAGAAAAAAAGGGGTAAAAAAAAGAATACACAATGTGCAATTTCTACATGTGGTTGTGCATCAACAGTTTCTCTTGTTATGTCATTTCCTGACAGTTACTCAATTAGCCCGTGTCAGCCAAACCATTTTTATTGGTAAATTAATCCGGCCAGCTATCTAAACTTGTAGTAATCATAGTTGAATTACAGACCGAGGCTCCCTCATGGATTTTGTTAATCTATCTCACTGAAATATCATATTAAAAACTGCAAACATTTCTCTCTACCCTATGGCAAAATGTGTACAAATGCAGGAAAGTTGCTGTAAAACTGCTAATTAGTCTCTTCGCCCCATGGCAAAAGACGCAGAATTTGCTTTAAAACTACAACATTTTCTATACAACCCATAGCAAAATGTGTAGAATTGCAGGAAATTCATTGTAGATTTTTTTTTAATGATCTCCTCTGTTAAGAGGGGGGCCGCTAAAATGTTTTGCTCACAAGGATCTAATGTCAGTTTTGCGTTTTTACCCCTACTGGTAAGGATTTGGCAAAAGGAAAGCTGATCCTAGATCTGTGCCTACAATCAACTTATTCTGGAGCAGACAGAATAATTCACTGCCACACCTGGGTCACGTTCAGCATGCACAAAACAGGAGAAAACGTTTTTGAAATAGAGGAAGTATACCCAAACTTGGCCGATGATAACCCTAATTGGGGTTTTCCATTTAAAAACGTTTTCGTCCATTTGTCCCCCTGAACGCAGCCCTGCTATGATGCAAGCTGCCAGCGATAACAGTTTCCTTTGCATCCTTATGACTCCTGTTGTTTTGAGAGGTTGTTGTTTGTTAGTAAACATTAGCTGAAGCCGACCTCGTACCAATCTCGCAGCGGTCCCCTCCGTAGCTGGGCAGGCATAAGCATGTGTAAGAGTCTGCATTTTCCACACAGGTGGCTCCATTGGCACAAGGGTTGGAATGGCACACATCAACCTCTGCAAAAAAGGGGGGGGGGGCGGGGTGAGACTGGTGCCTCAGGGGGCGAAGGGATTAGTTGCCTTGGCAGGGGGGTAGCTGGGAAACAACATCATGGAAGTCATAGAATCGGAACACTGAGATGCTGCAACATGGTGATTCAGACTTACTGTGTCAGATCATCATTGAAAGGAAGATGAATAATCATCTCAATGATGTTCACTCCTGTACATGTTAACCTTTCTTCAGACCACAACATTTGACTACTTTTTTTCATAAATGTTGAACTTCTGATTCATACAGTTTAGAAGACAGATACTTTATCATATGAAATGTATTAAGATCTGAAGTAACTTTAAGTCTGGATCAGCTACTTGTTGGGAGGCATACCCATAGAAAGAGAATGACTAGATGAGAGTAATTCTAATTCTTTGGGCAATCTTGTGTTCAGATTCATATAGGCAGAAGTTCCAAGTATGTACCCAGCATGTACCCAGTATGCACCAGGATGTTGGTAGGCGTACCAGGGGTTAGCAGGCATGCAGTAGGAAAGAGAATAGAACAAGCAGACAAATCTGTCTGAAATGGCATCATAATGACGTCCTTTCAACCACTTTTGCAGTTGGGTAGGCTTACTGTAGCCTAGGCAACAGCACAACAAAAACAACACAGGATGGAGTGAAAAGGAGTATGGTGGAGATCCTGAGACCTCGAGGCAAGGACACGATACACACATACACGCCAAAGACCCCACGACTGTCTGACAAACACGAATGAGAGACCCAAAACCAGGTGCAGGCAAAACAGGACAAAACATCACACTACAAAACAAAACATACAGTACATCAAGACAGGAAAAAGTGGGAACAAAATGCATTGTTAGTGTTAGTGAATCACATATAAAAATATAAAAAATACAGCCTACAGAATATTGCTAAATGTCTGAATATGTACAGTATCAGATAGTAGCATCGGACAGAGGGTTGCAAAATCCCAGGAACTTTCAATAAATTCCCTGGTTTCCCAGAAATCCTGGTCGGAAGATTTCGGATTTCCTGCTTATTCCCTTCTGATTCTGGGAAACCTCCAAACAGGATTTCAGAAAAACCATTCCCTGAATTTCGCAACCCTAATCATGACAGAGGGACCGATGTCCAGGCATACAGTAGAGAGATGAGAAAAGCATTGCTAGAAACTTTCTTTACTAAGGTGTGTTACTTTCCAGTAAAACATTTACAACACTTCTGAGGACATCAGAATGGATCAGAAAGAGAGATGTGCAGAGAGTTAGGAACGAAGACTTTGCTAGGAACGAAGGAACAAAGACATCTTATGAGAGATAATGAGAGATAATGAGAGATAATGATACCCCTGCATCAGGACTCACCATACTGGCACCCTTCTCCCACTTTCCCGGGCGGACACTGGCACAGCCCAACTCCATCCTCCACTGAGCATGACCCAGCACCACACGGGTTAGGGTCACATGGGTTAGGGATACCTAAGCATGAATACAATTAGGATGAATACAATACAGTGTGTACCTTTGCACCAAAATGGCACCATACTCCCTATTTAGTGCACTATATAGGGAATAGGGTGACATTTCTGATTGGCCCGTTCAATAAAAACACCATGCCACTTTACATCATTTAAATAAGTCTGTTGGCTCTACAGCGTAACAGCCAAACAAACGTTATTTTAACTGTCCATAGCAATGAACATGGAGTCGATTGAAAGTGTGCTGACTCACCCTCCTCTGAGGATGGCTCCTCCATGACGGCATGGGTCTGCAGGGAGATGGCTGGGGCAGCCAATCCGGCGGGAGCAAGGTTGGGGGCAAAGGTCATGTAAAACTCGCTGGTGGTCTCCCCCAGCTCAGCCCCGCCAGCCATGGCCTCCTCTGGCCCCTCTGTGCCCTCCATAAGCTCCCTGTTGCTGGGCGGAGAGGACAGCACCACAGGGAGCAGATCTCCAGAGTGTGCCCCAGATGAGACACCGCTGGCCTGGGTTGGGTGGTCAGCACCGTTCCCTGTGTGGGACCCGCTTCCCTGCCCACTGAACTGCACTGGCCCAGCCCCCAGCTCCATGGAAACCGTGGTCGCCTTGGAAACCTCTGTCATGAAGTCATTAGTCAGGAAGGTGACAGCGCTGTCCTCCTCATCGCTGGTGGAGGATCTGGAGATTCCAGACATGTCCCCGGATGGGAAGCCCGGCGTTCCGAACCCTGATGCGTATCCACCTCTTCCCGCTCCGTATCCGTAGTGGAGAGACCCCGAGGCCTCCTGTTCCCCTGAGGCTGACCCTGTGAGGTCGGTAAACCCTGACCCCAAGAAGGTCACACCCGGGAAAAACCCTGAGCCACTGCTGCCTGAGGCCGAACCGCTGATATCACCGCTTCCGGAGCCATAGTGGAGAGACCCCGAGGCCTCCTGTTCCCCTGAGGCTGACCCCGTGAGGTCAGTAAATCCTGACCCCAAGAAGGTCACACTCGGGAAGAACCCTGAGCCGCTGCTGCCTGAGGCCGAACCGCTGATATCACCACTTCCGGAGCCATAGTGGAGAGATCCCGAGGCCTCCTGTTCCCCTGAGGCTGACCCCGTAAGGTCGGTAAACCCTGACCCCAAGAACGTCACACTCGGGAAGAACCCTGAGCCGCTGCTGCCAGATCCGGAGCCGCTGAATTCCAGGCCCCCTCCACCCAGCTCCTTCTCTTTGTGTATGTGAGAGGTGGAAACCTCCATCAGTTTCCCATCGATCAGCAGGACCTGAGTGTCTCCGCTTCCCGACTCCTCTCCCGAATGACCACTGGAGCCTCCTGAGGGAAAGAATCCTGAGGGAAATCCGGAAAACTCCTCACTGGAACTAGAGCTGGAGCCGGACGACATTCCAGACAACTCCCCACTGGAACTAGAGCTGGAGCCGGACGACATTCCAGACAACTCCCCACTGGAATTAGAGCTGGAGCCGGACGACATTCCAGACAACTCCCCACTTTCCCCAGAGCTGCTGGAGCTGTCAGACGAAGAGCCGCTCTCCTCAGAACTGACACCGGAGCCACTTCCCCATCCCGACAACCCACTGCCACTGAACAGTCCCAATCCCATTTCTGAGGGGAAGGTGAGGATCCCAGTGATTCCCTCTCCAGCCTCCTGAGGACCCCCAGAGCCCAAACCAGATAAAACGCTGCCACTCCCTGAAGAGAAGGTGACCGTTATTCCCGATCCGTCTCCACTCAGCCCCGAGCCGGACGGATCTTCACTACTCAGACCAGACGATCCGCTGGGAATCTCTGCGCTTCCGCTGCCTGAAAGAACACCTGACCCGGACAGATCCCCGGAATGAGGCAGTTCACCGGAGTGATCACCAGAGAGATCTACGGAGAATCCACTCGCCCCAGAGGCCCCGGAACCAGAGCCTGAGGACTCCACAGAGATGGGAGGAGTGATGGAAGGCAGGACTGTGGAGAGAGAGTGAGAGTCAGAGAGAGAGAAAGAGGGAGAGAGAGACACAGAGCGAGAGAGAAAGAAAGAAAAGGGATTTACATATTTCAGTAATGTATATACAGTGTATATATATATATATATATATATATATATATTTATTTATAGTGTAGAATTCCATAAAATGCTTATTAAAGGCAAGTGAAGACGATGGCTCTTACCAGGCCTCAGCAAATCAGTGATGGATGTGAGGTTAACCAAAGACTCTTCTATCTCTGTGATGTTCAATCCAGTTTCATTGGCGAGGAGCAAGATGTCCACTTCAGGAAACAAAAAAGATTTGAGTGAGTGGTTGAGTGAGTGGTTGAGTGAGTGGTTGAGTGAGTGGGTGAGTGAGAGTGAGTGAGTGAGTATGCAAGCGAGCAAAGAGTGAGTGAGTGAGTGAATGACTGAGTGGGTGGGTGAGTGATTGAGTGAGTGAGAGAAGGTGAGTGAGTGACCATGCAAGCGAACAAGTGAGTGAGAGTGAATGATAATGCGAGCGAGTGAAGACTGAGTGAGAGGGTGAGTGAGTGAGTGAATGAGAGAGTGTGTGTGGGTTGATGGGTGAGTGAGAAAGTGGGTGAGTGGGTGGGTGAGTGGGTGGGGGGGGTGGGTGAGTGGTCGATTGAGAGTGGGTGGGTGAGTGTGTAAGTGGGTGGGTGGGTGGGTGGGTGGGTGGGTGGGGGGGTGGGTGGTTGAGTGAGTGGGTAAGTGGGTGGGTGGGTGGGTGGTTGAGTGAGTGGGTGGGTGGGTGAGTGGGTGATTGAGAGAGTGGGTGAGTGGGTGGGTGGGTGATTGAGAGAGTGGGTGAGTGGGTGGGTGGGTGAGCGAGAGAGTGGGTGGGTGGGTGAGTGGGTGGGTGAGTGGGTGATTGAGAGAGTGGGTGAGTGGGTGGGTGATTGAGAGAGTGGGTGGGTGAGTGTGTAAGTGGGTGAGTCGGTGGGTGGGTGAGTGGGTGAGTAGGTGGGTGTTTGAGAGAGTGGGTGGGTGGGTGGGTGATTGAGAGAGTGGGTGAGTGGGTGGGTGAGTGGGTGAGTGAGTAGGTGGGTGGGTGGGTGGGTGGGTGGGTGGGTGATTGAGAGAGTGGGTGAGTGGGTGATAGAGAGAGTGGGTGATTGAGAGATGACACATTATTCTATTAGAGAGTGGGTGGGTGGGTGATTGAGAGAGTGGGTGAGTGGGTGGGTGAGCGAGAGAGTGAGTGGGTGGGTGGGTGGGTGGTTGGGTGGGTGAGTGGACGATTGAGAGAGTGGGTGAGTGGGTGGGTGATTGAGAGAGTGGGGGGGTGGGTGATTGAGAGAGTGGGTGAGTGGGTGGGTGATTGACAGAGTGGGTGAGTGGGTGGGTGAGTAGGTGGGTGAGTAGGTGGGTGGGTGGGTGATTGAGAGAGTGGGTGAGTGGGTGGGTGATTGAGAGAGTGGGTGGGTGGGTGATTGAGAGAGTGGGTGGGTGATTGAGAGAGTGGGTGAGTGGGTGGGTGAGTAGGTGGGTGAGTAGGTGGGTGGGTGATTGAGAGAGTGGGTGAGTGGGTGGGTGGGTGAGTAGGTGGGTGATTGAGAGAGTGGGTGAGTGGGTGGGTGAGTGGGTGAGTAGGTGGGTGGGTGATTGAGAGAGTGGGTGGGTGAGTGGGTGATTGAGAGATGACACATTATTCTATTACATTCCTGTGTCTATCCAAGACCAACGTCCAGTTTTGATTGCGTTTTAGCCTGAATATTTTTTTGATGTTGAAATAAAGTGGAAACAACATGACTTATGATTAAACACATTTCAGTCCAAACCTTTGAAGCAGTAGGCGTCATATCTGGAATACAAGTCTGGGAATCCCGTCTGATTGTTGTGGGTGTATACTGTGTACACCCCTGCCTTCCCTGCACCACACGCCACCCGGGGGTTGGTGATGGGGTACCGGACACTCCGGTCGATTAGCCAACCGGCGCGGCACTTATCCAAGCCTTGTCTCCAGGCGGCGTAGAGCTGTCCAGTAGAGGCAAGGGTAGCGTTCAGCTCCTGACAGTGAGACAGAGCACCGTCATAGGTGAAGCCCTCACTGGAGCCAGCATGGAACACATCACCTAGAGAAGAGAGGACAGTTAGGTTAACGGATCAGAAGATGGTGAGAAGAGAAGAGAAGAGGACAGCCAGGTTAAGGGATGAGAGGATGGTGACAAGAGAAGAGGACAGCCAGGTTAAGGGATGAGAGGATGGTGAGAAGAGAAGAGGACAGTCAGGTTAAGGGATGAGAAGATGAAGAGAAGAGGACAGTCAGGTTAAGGGATGAGAGGATGGTGAGAAGAGAAGAGGACAGTCAGGTTAAGGGATGAGAAGATGAAGAGAAGAAGACAGCCAGGTTAAGGGATGAGAGGATGGTGAGAAGAGAAGAGGACAGCCAGGTTAAGGGATGAGAGGATGGTGAGAAGAGAAGAGGACAGCCAGGTTAAGGGATGAGAAGATGAAGACAAGAGGACAGCCAGGTTAAGGGATGAGAGGATGGTGAGAAGAGAAGAGGACAGTCAGGTTAAGGGATGAGAAGATGAAGAGAAGAGGACAGCCAGGTTAAGGGATGAGAGGATGGTGAGAAGAGAAGAGGACAGCCAGGTTAAGGGATGAGAGGATGGTGAGAAGAGAAGAGGACAGCCAGGTTAAGGGATGAGAGGATGGTGAGAAGATAAGAGGACAGCCAGGTTAAGGGATGAGAGGATGGTGAGAAGAGAAGAGGACAGTCAGGTTAAGGGATGAGAAGATGAAGAGAAGAGGACAGCCAGGTTAAGGGATGAGAGGATGGTGAGAAGAGAAGAGGACAGTCAGGTTAAGGGATGAGAAGATGAAGAGAAGAGGACAGCCAGGTTAAGGGATGAGAGGATGGTGAGAAGAGAAGAGGACAGCCAGGTTAAGGGATGAGAGGATGGTGAGAAGAGAAGAGGACAGCCAGGTTAAGGGATGAGAAGATGAAGACAAGAGGACAGCCAGGTTAAGGGATGAGAGGATGGTGAGAAGAGAAGAGGACAGTCAGGTTAAGGGATGAGAAGATGAAGAGAAGAGGACAGCCAGGTTAAGGGATGAGAGGATGGTGAGAAGAGAAGAGGACAGCCAGGTTAAGGGATGAGAGGATGGTGAGAAGAGAAGAGGACAGCCAGGTTAAGGGATGAGAGGATGGTGAGAAGAGAAGAGGACAGCCAGGTTAAGGGATGAGAGGATGGTGAGAAGAGAAGAGGACAGTCAGGTTAAGGGATGAGAAGATGAAGAGAAGAGGACAGCCAGGTTAAGGGATGAGAGGATGGTGAGAAGAGAAGAGGACAGCCAGGTTAAGAGATGAGAGGATGGTGAGAAGAGAAGAGGACAGCCAGGTTAAGGGATGAGAAGATGAAGACAAGAGGACAGCCAGGTTAAGGGATGAGAGGATGGTGAGAAGAGAAGAGGACAGTCAGGTTAAGGG
This sequence comes from Salvelinus fontinalis, assembly GCF_029448725.1. Taxonomy (NCBI): domain Eukaryota; kingdom Metazoa; phylum Chordata; class Actinopteri; order Salmoniformes; family Salmonidae; genus Salvelinus; species Salvelinus fontinalis. The sequence goes on from NC_074668.1 coordinate 86,183,250, forward strand.
ATGAGAAGATGAAGAGAAGAGGACAGCCAGGTTAAGGGATGAGAGGATGGTGAGAAGAGAAGAGGACAGCCAGGTTAAGGGATGAGAGGATGGTGAGAAGAGAAGAGGACAGCCAGGTTAAGGGATGAGAGGATGGTGAGAAGAGAAGAGGACAGCCAGGTTAAGGGATGAGAGGATGGCGAGAAGAGAAGAGGACAGTCAGGTTAAGGGATGAGAAGATGAAGAGAAGAGGACAGCCAGGTTAAGGGATGAGAAGATGAAGAGAAGAGGACAGCCAGGTTAAGGGATGAGAAGATGAAGACAAGAGGACAGCCAGGTTAAGGGATGAGAGGATGGTGAGAAGAGAAGAGGACAGCCAGGTTAAGGGATGAGAAGATGAAGAGAAGAGGACAGCCAGGTTAAGGGATGAGAGGATGGTGACAAGAGGACAGTCAGGTTAAGGGATGAGAGGACAGTCAGGTTAAGGGATGAGAGGATGGTGACAAGAGAAGAGAGCACAGTCAGGTTAAGGGATGAGAGGATGGTGACAAGAGAAGAGAGGACAGTCAGGTTAAGGAATGAGAGGATGGTGACAAGAGAAGAGAGGACAGTCAGGTTAAGGGATGAGAGGATGGTGACAAGAGAAGAGAGGACAGTCAGGTTAAGGGATGAGAGGATGGTGACAAGAGAAGAGAGGACAGTCAGGTTAAGGGATGAGAGGATGGTGACAAGAGAAGAGAGGACAGTCAGGTTAAGGGATGAGAGGACAGTCAGGTTAAGGGATGAGAGGACAGTCAGGTTAAGGGATGAGAGGATGGTGACAAGAGAAGAGAGGACAGTCAGGTTAAGGGATGAGAGGATGGTGACAAGAGAAGAGAGGACAGTCAGGTTAAGGGATGAGAGGACAGTCAGGTTAAGGGATGAGAGGACAGTCAGGTTAAGGGATGAGAGGATGGTGACAAGAGAAGAGAGGACAGTCAGGTTAAGGGATGAGAGGACAGTCAGGTTAAGACAGTCGAGTCAGTGCTCAAAACAACTCCCACAGCGATGTGATTTGTGAAGCCAAACCTCTTTTTCAATTGCCATTCATTTCCCACATAGTTAAGACAGAGTATATATAATAAACTAGCCCAACCTCTTGACTTATCTTTAAAGACTACTACTGCAATAGACAGACAAGAAATAGACACAAGGTATATGACAACATCTCTGGGTTACAAAGTGATTCAAGAGCAATTTGAGTGAACAAAACCTAGTGTGTTTTCTCACCCCTGAGTCTGTCCACGTAGCAGTACACATCGTAGTGTTCGTCAGCGGGCCTCAGTCCATAGGACCTCACTCCCGGTAAAGTCTCCAGATCCCCAGAGCACTTTTCCAGAGGAGACACGATGGGATACCTGGGCATGAAAACAACCTTTATTCACGGCCATGAATGGGAGTATAATGAAGAAGAAGAGGGTTGTACTGATGGTAAGGAACAGGGACCTGAAACAAGTACAGTATCTGTATGTGGTACAGGTGGCCGCCGGCTGGCAGCACCTTCATTGGGGAGGACGGGCTCATAGTAATGGATGGAATGGAATGGTATCGTACAAATCAAACACATTTTTGATACCACTCCATTGACTCCATTCCAGCCATTATTATGAGCCATCCTCCTCTCATCAGCCTCCTGTAGTTTGTGTGTGTGTGTGTGTGTGTGTGTGTGTGTGTGTGTGTGTGTGTGTGTGTGTGTGTGTGTGTGTGTGTGTGTGTGTGTGTGTGTGTGTGTGTGTGTGTGTGTGTGTGTGTGTGTATGTATTAATCTGTCTGTAGTTCTGTCTTTAAATATGTTTGTGTGCCCATGTATACAGACAAGTGTGTGTGTGTCTTCCCTCCTACCTGACGGTCTGATCCAGAAGCCAGCCTGCATCACACTGGTTGTAGCCGGCTTCGTAGGCAGCCTGGAGCTGCTCTGGGGTGGCGATGGAGGCTCCAACACTCTGACAGGCCAGCTGGGCCTCTACGAAGGTGAAGGCGTAGTGGCTAGATCCAGCACGGTAGTGGAACACCACGCCTACAGATGGAGGGGTAATGATGCTGATATAATGTGCTTGATCTCATGCACCAAACACATTAATCACCCAAGTGTGTTTTTATTCACAGTTTGTAATCATTCAGATTTTTTTATCAATTATTTGTTGTGTTCTTCAGAGTGTGCTGTAAAAACGACATTGCAAATATCCTCTCACAGTCAACCAATAAAGTTGGCAAGTCTCCTCAGCAATGACTGCAATTCTTCTCTTTCCATTTCAACATACAAACTCTCAGTAGTATTGAAAGTAGGGCTTGTACACTCAGTTGTTCCGGAAACAACTTTTCCAACACAGCGTGCCATGAAAAGTGACTATGTATGCTATTTACAGTCAAACCCAGCAGATATCCAGTCACTGACCTGTAGCAGAAAATAAATATCCTGATCCGCTCCCTTCGCTGATCTCACTCCCCACATCCGGCCTGGCCGTTACTCTCCCCACCACATCCACAACCAACTCCCTCACACTGGGCGGCTGTGGGTGTGGAAGCTCGGTGACACTGACACTGGGCGGCTGTGGGTGTGGAAGCTCGGTGACACTGGGCGGCTGTGGCAGGTGCAGCTCGGTGACACTGGGCGGCTGTGGCAGGTGCAGCTCGGTGACACTGGGCGGCTGTGGTAGGAGCAGCTCGGTGACACTGGGCGGCTGTGGCAGGGGCAGCTCGGTGACACTGGGCGGCTGTGGCAGGGGCAGCTCGGTGACACTGGGCGGCTGTGGCAGGGGCAGCTCGGTGACACTGGGCGGCTGTGGCAGGGGCAGCTCGGTGACACTGGGCGGCTTTGGCAGGGGCAGCTCGGTGACACTGGGCGGCTGTGGCAGGTGCAACTCGGTGACACTGGGCGGCTGTGGTAGGAGCAGCTCGGTGACACTGGGCGGCTGTGGCAGGGGCAGCTCGGTGACACTGGGCGGCTGTGGCAGGGGCAGCTCAGTGCCAAAGGTGAAGTCCACGCTAGTGGGTTTCTGGGTGGCCAGGTCCTCACCCAGCGCCTCGCTCTCTGTGGTCATGTTCCTGTAGAACAACTCGGAAGGACCCTGGGTCACCGTGGCAACGCTCAGCACGCCGCTGCCCGCCTCGGTGGGCACCACCATGCCTGAGCCCTCCTCGTCCGTTTCTAGAGGAGACCAAAGAAAGGGTTCATGCTCGTGATCCCTAAACTGTTGGGAACGGTTTCCAAACAGAAACGTGTGGTGAGAATGGTTGTTTACTGTTTCACTTAACACTGTTGTGATCCTGAACAAATTCAGCCATTTGACAAATATGAAACAATAAAACGCTCACACACACACACGCTTAGGAATATGACACTAAATGCACACACACACACACACACATACGCTTACAAATATAACACTAAAACACACACACACACACACGCTAACAAATATGACACTAAAACACACACACACACGCTAACAAATATGACACTAAAACGCACACACACACACACTAACAAATATGACTCTAATACGCACACACACACACACACTAACAAATATGACCCTAAAACGCACACACACACACACTAACAAATATGACACTAAAACGCACACACACACACACTAACAAATATGACACTAAAACGCACACACACACACACTAACAAATATGACACTAAAACACACACACACACACGCTTACAAATATGACCCTAAAACACACACACACACACTAACAAATATGACACTAAAACGCACACACACACACACACTAACAAATATGACACTAAAACACACACACACACACACTAACAAATATGACACTAAAACGCACACACACGCTAACAAATATGACACGAAAGCACACACACACTAACAAATATGACACTAAAACACACACACACACATGCTTACAAATATGCCACTAAAACACACACACGCTTACAAATATGACACTAAAACGCACACACACTAACAAATATGACACTAAAACACACACACACACACTAACAAATATGACACTAAAACACACACACACACACACACACACTAACAAATATGACACTAAAACACACACACACACATGCTTACAAATATGACACTAAAACACACACACACACGCTAACAAATATGACACTAAAACACACACACACACACTAACAAATATGACACTAAAACACACACACACACACACACTAACAAATATGACACTAAAACACACACACACACGCTAACAAATAGGACACTAAAACAAACACACACACACACGCTTACAAATATGACACTAAAACACACACACACGCTAACAAATATGACACTAAAATGCACACACACACACACTAACAAATATGACACTAAAACGCACACACACACACACTAACAAATATGACACTAAAACGCACACACACACTAACAAATATGACACTAAAACACACACACACACACGCTTACAAATATGACACTAAAACACACACACACGCTTACAAATATGACCCTAAAACACACACACACACACACACTAACAAATATGACACTAAAACGCACACGCACACACACTAACAAATATGACACTAAAACACACACACACACATGCTTACAAATATGACACTAAAACACACACACACACATGCTTACAAATATGACACTAAAACGCACACACACGCTAACAAATATGACACGAAAACACACACACACACACACTAACAAATATGACACTAAAACGCACACACACGCTAACAAATATGACACGAAAACACACACACACACACACACTAACAAATATGACCCTAATACGCACACACACACACGCTAACAAATATGACACTAAAACACACACATGCTTACAAATATGACACTAAAACGCACACACACTAACAAATATGACACTAAAACACACACACACACACGCTAACAAATATGTCACTAAAACGCACACACACACACACTAACAAATATGACACTAAAACACACACACACACATGCTTACAAATATGACACTAAAACACACACACACACGCTAACAAATATGACACTAAAACACACACACACACACTAACAAATATGACACTAAAACACACACACACACACACTAACAAATATGACACTAAAACACACACACACACGCTAACAAATAGGACACTAAAACAAACACACACACACACACGCTTACAAATATGACCCTAAAACGCACACACACGCTAACAAATATGACACTCAAACACACACACACACACACGCTAACAAATATGACCCTAAAACACACACACACACACACTAACAAATATGACACTAAAATGCACACACACACACACTAACAAATATGACACTAAAACGCACACACACACACACACACACATGCTAACAAATATGACCCTAAAACGCACACACACACACACACACACACACACGCTAACAAATATGACCCTAAAACACACACACACACACACACACACACACTAACAAATATGACACTAAAATGCACACACACACGCTTACAAATATGACACGAAAACGCACACACACACACACGAACAAATATGACCCTAAAACGCACACACACACACACATGCTTACACATATGAAACTAAAACACACACACACACGCTAACAAATATGACACTAAAACACACACACACACACGCTAACAAATATGACACTAAAACACACACACACACACACACACGCTAACAAATATGACACTAAAACACACACACACACACACTAACAAATATGACACTAAAACACACACAGACACATGCTTACAAATATGACACTAAAACACACACACACACACACTAACAAATATGACACTAAAACACACACACACACATGCTTACAAATATGACACTAAAACACACACACACTAACAAATATGACACTAAAACGCACACACACACATGCTTACAAATATGACACTAAAACACACACACACTAACAAATATGACACTAAAACGCACACACGCTAACAGATATGACACTAAAACACACACACACACACACGCTTACAAATATGACACTAAAACACTTACTAATATGAAATATTAAAATAATCTTGTGTCGGTAGGTTCATTCCAATGATAACACATTCCAGTCTATGGTTGATTCACAGTGTAACCTAGCCTGGTTCTAGATCTGTTTGTGCTATATAGCCAACTCCTTTAGGAGTTGCCAAGACGACACAAACAGATCTGGGACCAGGCTAAATGCAACCTACCTGTGTAGCAGTAGGCATCGTAGCGGGATTCGGGGAGGGGGTACCCCGTCTGGTTGACGTGGAGGTACACGGTCCGTACCCCCAGCAGACCCCCTCCACACTGCGGCCTCCGGACATTGATGGGGTAGCGGACGCTCCTGTCTCCTAGCCAGCCTGCATTGCACACATCCAGACCAGCCTGCCAGGCCAGGTACAGCTGTCCTGTGGTGGCCAACAGGGCCCCCTGCTTACTACACTGTTCCTCAGCCTCAGAGTAGGTGAACTTAGCCACAGAGCCAGAGTAGAACACACTGCCTGGGAGAGGAGAGAACAGGGCAGGATGGACGTGAGATAGTGACATGTTCAGTGTAACTTGAGGTTGATAGTTGTGTAGTTAAGAATATTTGAGTCAATGTAACTCATTTATTTGATTAAGGCAATCCACATTAATCACAATTAAAATGTTCACAATTTTCACATCAGAGAGAAAAAGGCGTCTGTGAAAACGACTGTATTTACCAAAGTGAACATGTCCTGATCTCATCCTGTCACTCACTTATGAAAAAAACATCAAGGATGTTGCCTTGGTTACCTGTCATCTTCTCGGCAAAACAGTACACGTCGTAAGTCTCGTTGACATCTCTCACTCCGTAAGTTCGCACCCCGGGGAACTCGTCTTTGTCGCCATAGCAATTCTCACGTGGATCATGGATTGGGTACCTTTCACAGAAAACAGAAATGAGTGTAAAATCCATACCAGTGCAGAGTGATAGGCCTACCTTGTAGAGAGATCTTTTAAAGTGGTATCCTGTGGGGATCTGATGTATGTCTCGTTGTATATGTTTTGACCCAAATAAATTCTATTCAGTGTGTTGGTTTAATTAATAGAGTTAAACACCTCCATTACAAAGTCAACATTCTGAATCAGTTGAGGCAGAGCCGTGTTAGTTTATTGATTCAACTGGAGCCTTTGTCTTCCTTACTGGGTTACATATTATTTCAAACATATTATTTTTAAGGTTTAAAAGCTTTAAAAAGCTTCTTAGTCCAAGACTAGGCTTAATCTGTGTCCGGGAAACCGGTCCACAATGTTTCTTCTAAACCTTCTAGTATTTCTGACAAATCAACTAGAGGAGATTTATGGAATGAGGGATTTCATTCTGAGGTGTTGAAAAAAACGTACAGGTGAGATCAGAGAAAGGTAAACACAATCCTCTAGGTTTTTGCCAGGGATGGAAGGAGGGATGGCTGGAGGACAAGAGAGGCTGTGTGTCGAGAGGAAGTGGCATGTTCAGAGGCTCAGCTGTCAAACATTCAACAGGAAGTTCTGCATGGCAGACGTCTGTGTTTAGATGGAGGATCAAACCAAATACTGACGTGAAAATGGAAACATTACATAAATGGACAATGTTGAAATACAAACCGTCAAGTACATCTCTATTTATAATTCCTATACAAAGTAAATGATCTCAAGACCTCATGATGCTTACAGAACTGTATGCACAGTCATTATAAACTGTGTAATAAAATCGTTTAACTTATTTTCAAACATTGGATAGATTACAGATCTGGGTTCAAAATTCTAAGTATTTGTTCAATTCTTTTAGATCATTGTTTTCTTTCAAAGCATTTGATTGAGCCTAGTTGGAGTGCCAGATAGGCAGAGCTTGCACTTTTGGGATTATTCCATTGGCTCCATTGCGTCAGGCAAGCTCACTGAAGCTCACTTAATATTTTAAAGAAAACAAACACTATTTAAAGACAATCCTTATAGACTCCCTCCTTCACTTTGTTCTGAAATCAGTTCAGTTATTTCCAGTCACTTCATTCACTTCACTGCTTTCAACAACTGATTTCAGATCAGTGCAGCTGAAGGAGAGGGATATAGACTGACCTGACAGTCTGGTCGGAGAGCCAGCCGGCGTCACACTGGTGGAAGCCGTCATCATACGCGGCCTGGAGCTGCTCTGGGGTCGCGATCACAGCACTGTTCTGGACACAGGCTGCCTTGGCCTTCTCAAAGGTCAAAGTGTAGCGTGTCGTGATGGCCCGGTAGTGAAACACGATACCTGGAGAGAGACAACAGTGTAACAGCGACAGAGCAGCCACTAATGCCTCCATAAAATAATTCGATCACGGTCTATCTGTGTGGCTTAAAGATACATGATTTATTTTGCTTCAAAGTTGTCTGTATGGTTCATGTACAGTACATAGAGCAGATTATAGAAAATACTCATGAAACCATACAAATCCTTAGTTTTAGGCAAATAATAACATTTTTAATGTCCTAAAATCAAAAGATAGAAAGTCACATGTGTACAGGGGTAGCTTTAAGCACCAACTTTGTTTACAAAGAGAGCAATATCCAAAGATGAATTCCTTGGCAGCAAGCAGCCGTCACACTCCCACTACCCTCTGTCCCTACCTTGAACCAGGACGTCCACAGTGTCATGGTTGTCCTCGATGCCGTGCTGGACCTCACATCGGTAGGTGCCGGTGTCGTTGGACCTCAACTCTGTGATCTTGATGCTGGCGTCAGTGGGGGTCTGGGGGTAGCCCACCATGTGGACCCGGTCCAGATAGTCCTCCTCCACCTTGACCTCTCCGTCCATGGCCACCAAGATGACAGAGACACGCTCCTTAGTGACGCGGCTCCATTTGATGCGGTGTGACAGGGGGGCAATGGTGGGGGCGCCGGGGTCGTGGACGGTGTGATCCTGGAAGTAAGGTTAAAGTTCAAGTTTATTAGAAAAACATAATTACATTACAATACAATATTAAATACAATTTTTATGTTGATGACCACTCTGAAATAAAACACATCAAGTCACATAATGGTGGAACTACAATGGGATTTGTTATCGTGGAACTTCGTATCACTGTAACTCATCATTAGTCAATTGAACTGCAGTCCTGTCTGAGTGAGTTTTTTCTCCTCACCAGGAATCAAATATGTGAAAAGAGTTGATACATAAAACAGTATTATGAGAAACATGAAAACAAGTCAAAACAAAGTGGGGGGAGTTAAAATAGTGGAGGGAGTTAAACAGTGGAGGGAGTTAAAACAGTGGAGGGAGTTAAAATAGTGGAGGGAGTTAAAACAGTGAAGGGAGTTAAAACAGTGGAGGGAGTTAACACAGTGGAGGGGGGTAAAACAGTGGAGGGAGTTAAAACAGTGGAGGGAGTTAAAACAGTGGAGGGAGTTAAAATAGTGGAGGGAGTTAAAACAGTGAATGGAGTTAACACAGTGGAGGGAGGTAAAACAGTGGAGGGAGTTAAAACAGTGGAGGGAGTTAAAACAGTGGAGGGAGTTAAAACTGTGAAGGGAGTTAAAACAGTGAATGGAGTTAAAACAGTGGAGGGAGTTAAAACAGTGAAGGGAGTTAAACCGTGAAGGAAGTTAAAACAGTGGAGAGAGTTAAACAGTGGAGGGAGTTAAAATAGTGGAGGGAGTTAAAACAGTGAAGGGAGTTAAAACAGTGAATGGAGTTAAAACAGTGAATGGAGTTAAAACAGTGGAGGGAGTTAAAACAGTGGAGGGAGTTAAAACAGTGGAGGGAGTTAAAACGGTGGAGGGAGTTAAAACAGTGGAGGGAGTTAAAACAGTGGACGGAGTTAAAACAGTGAAGGGAGTTAAAACAGTGAATGGAGTTAAAACAGTGGAGGGAGTTAAAACAGTGGAGGGAGTTAAAACAGTGGAGGGAGTTAAAACAGTGAATGGAGGTAAAACAGTGGAGGGAGTTAAAACAGTGGACGGAGTTAAAACAGTGAAGGGAGTTAAAACAGTGAAGGGAGTTAAACAGTGAAGAGAGTTAAAACAGTGGAGGGAGTTAAAACAGTGAAGGGAGTTAAAGAGTGGAGGGAGTTAAAACAGTGGAGGGAGTTAAAACAGTGAATGGAGTTAAAACAGTGAAGGGAGTTAAAACAGTGGAGGGAGTTAAAACAGTGAAGGGAGTTAAACAGTGAAGGGAGTTAAACAGTGGAGTGAGTTAAAACAGTGAAGGGAGTTAAACAGTGGAGGGAGTTAAAACAGTGAAGGGAGTTAAACAGTGGAGGGAGTTAAAACAGTGGAGGGAGTTAAAACAGTGGAGGGAGTTAAAACAGTGAAGGGAGTTAAAATAGTGGAGGGAGTTAAAACAGTGAAGGGAGTTAAACAGTGAAGGGAGTTAAACAGTGGAGGGAGTTAAAACAGTGGAGGGAGTTAAAACAGTGGAGGGAGTTAAAACAGTGGAGGGAGTTAAAACAGTGAAGAGAGTTAAACAGTGAAGGGAGTTAAAATAGTGGAGGGAGTTAAAACAGTGAAGGGAGTTAAAACAGTGGAGGGAGTTAAAACAGTGAAGAGAGTTAAACAGTGAAGGGAGTTAAAATAGTGGAGGGAGTTAAAACAGTGAAGGGAGTTAAAACAGTGAAGGGAGTTAAAACAGTGGAGGGAGTTAAACAGTGAAGGGAGTTAAAACAGTGAAGGGAGTTAAACAGTGAATGGAGTTACAACAGTGAATGGAGTTAAACAGTGAATGGAGTTAAAACAGTGAAGGGAGTTAAACAGTGAATGGAGTTACAACAGTGGAGGGAGTTAAAACAGTGGAGGGATTTAAACAGTGAATGGAGTAAAAACAGTGGAGGGAGTTAAAACAGTGGAGGGAGTTAAAACATTGGAGAGTTAAAATAATGGATGGAGTTAAAACATTGGAGGGAGGGTCCCTGAAACAGGAGGTAGTAATCTTGTTAATTTTAAATGAAAAAAATGAAATAATATGATATGTATTGCTAAATCCAACATCCTTATCTCTCATAACTGTGCATTATTGATATTGGTGCCAGGCCGACCCACCTGGAAGTAGCAGGGTAGTACCAAGGTGCTGCCCAGTAGAGGGCGCTGAGGCAGCTCCAGTGGGACGCTCACACTCAGTGTGTCCTCAGGGTCTGGAGGGGAAGAGGGCAGAGAGATGGACACACACACACACAGACATATATATATATATATAATCACACAATGATTAACAAACAGACACAGGTAAAGACACAGTCACACACACACACACACACACAAAAAGCCATGAAACCAGACACAGATAAATATGACATTTCATATGCACTGTATAGTGAGGAGTAATATGTCCACATACCCAGAAAGGAGTGCTCCTCATAGCTGCTGATTTGCTGATAATTGTTGAATGTTGCCGAGGTGACGGACAGACAAACACAAAGTAATACAATCCACCTGGTCATAGTTTACCTGAAATCAAAAGAAGAAACGCTGACTATGCGCCCTAGGTTGTGTTCTGTTACATTGTAGTTTAAGGTTAATGTTATATAAAGCCATTGATTGGCCTAAATTCATTCAAATTCATTAAAAGACCTTAAAATCAAAGACAGACCAGTTCTGTCTAAGAATGTCGACCATTAAGGATCACTTCCACACAAACCCTCTGTACCTCTCCTGGCCTCTGACATCTACTAGAATGCCTTGTTAATGTAACTAGAGGCACTCAGGTTCTGGGTGCCTCAGGTTCTGGCCCCAGTCCAGTCCACTGACTACATCTATAATAGATCATCATAATACAATAGTAATACAGTGCATTCGGAAGGTATTCAGACCCCTTCACTTTTTCCACATTTTGTTACGTTACAGCCTTATTCTAAAATTGATTAAATCGTTTTTTTTTACCTCATCAATCTCCACACAATACCCCATGATGACAAAGCAAAAACAGGTTTTTAGACATTTTTGCAAATGTATATATTTTTTTACATAGGTATTCAGATCCTTTACTAAGTACTTTGTTGAAGCACCTTTGGCAGCGATTACAGCATCGAGTCTTCTTGGGTATGACGCTACAAGCTTGACACACCTGTATTTGGGGAGTTTCTCCCTTTCTTCTCTGCAGATCCTCTAATACTCTCTGTCAGGTTGGATGGGGAGTGTCGCTGCACAGCTATGTTAAGGTCACTCCAGAGATGTTCGATCGGGTTGAAGTGCAGGTTCTGGCTGGGCCACTCAAGGACATTCATAGACTCTCTGTACTTTGCTCCGTTCATCTTTCCCTCGATCCTGACTAGTTTCCCAGTCCCTGGTGGAGACCACTGTGTTGTTGGGGACCTTTGATGCTGCTAACATTTTTTGGTACCCTTCCCCAGATCTGTGCCTCGACACAATCCTGTCTCGAAGCTCAACGGACAATTCATCCAAACTCAAGTCTTGGTTTTTGCTCTGACATGCACTGTCAACTGTGGGCGTATATAGACAGGTGTGTGCCTTTCCAAATCATGTCCAATCAATTAAATTTACCACAGTTGGACTCCAATCAAGTTGTAGAAACATCTCAAGGATGATCAATGGAATGCACCTGAGCTCAATTTCGAGTCTAAGGGTCTGAATACTTATGTAAATAAGGTATTTCTGTTTTTTATTTTTAATACATTTGCAAAAATTTCTACAAACCTGTTTTTCCTCATTATGGGGTATTGTGTTAAGATTGCTGAGGATTTGTTTTTATTTAATCCATCTTAGAATAAGGCTGTAACGTAACAAAATGTTGAAAAAGTGAAGGCGTCTGAACACTTTCCAAATGCACTGTATATGCCATTTAGCAGACACTTTTATCGAAAGTGACTTACAGTCATGCGTGCATAAATTGTACATACGGATGGTATCGAATCCACTATCCTAGTGTTGTAAGTGCCATGCTCTACCAACTGAGCTACAGAGGCCTACACATTTGTGAACTAGTTTCCCAACTCCTCCCAAACAAACCCATTACCTCAGAGGTGCCTGTGTGGAAGGCATGTACAGTACACCATTATACCTGCAGTAAATCCAGTCCTGTTTTTTAATATCCATTTTTAGACCAGTTCAATCTGGGCATTAATGACATCAGAATGAATGAAGCACACTGAAACGCCATCCTATACTACTAGCTTCACTGAGATAAATAGTTTCATTATGTAGCTTGTATCAAAACTACAGAATGAATTCTGATTGAATTGGAAGCACAAAGGGCTATATTGTCAGAGTGAATGACTGGCTATATTTAACAACTGTGTACATACAGTTACAGTGGCCTATTCGTTCCAGACAACAACAAGGGCTGGATGGATGAACCCCCCCCCCCCTGCTTGCAGCTCAGTTACCCCCCCCCCCCCCCCCCCCAGATGAACTCTCCCCAGTTTTCATAGAAATAAAATAAGCATATAAGTCATCATTGTATGAAATTCAACCAAATTAGAATACTGTAAAAAAGCAAAAAGCAAATATCATTTGTGACAGTATAAAGTTAGAAGGTGAATTGGATAGACAAAGGCATTGTAACATCAGTATTGATACTGCTACAAGTAAGGGATAATAATACCATGATGATATCAACGTCCTGTAATTCTGCATGTAATTGAAAGAGTTTGATATGTGGTAAGTGTTATATACGTTTGTGTATTGCAACTCCAAGCTCATGAAATAAAGCATTACAAATGTCACTCCTCATCTCACACAGCAGTCCGTTCTGTTGTTAACGCCTCGATCACACCGACAGCGTCATTGTGCACAATAGTACGCAGCATCATCTGGATATTTTATGAAACAAATATTCAACATCAACATACAGTTTAATGCATACGTTCGATAAATCCAAGGTATGCAGCACACAGAACACACTGCAACTGTCTCTGCAACGCCATGCTGCAAGGCAAACGCAGCGGTCCATTGGAAATGAATGTACTTCTGGTGTACCAAAACACAACCCCGCTGTCAGTGTGGTGGAGGCGTAAAACACAAACCTCTAAACCGGAGGGAGGAGGTGGCCAGGGACGAAAGCAGTCAACAGAAATGCTTAGTAACATCCTCATATACATGTACTCACACTCATACACAACCTCCCTGTTCTCCCACCATTAACAAAGAGCTACTCAGTTATATTTCAGAAGTAAATGTTCAGGTTTTGTGTTATTGCGTTGGAGCTCGATTCGGTTATTTCTGAGTAACAGCCCCTCCCTCCTCTTTAAGTAAAGACTACAACTTTTCTGGAGAGAGAGGGGAGGTGGCTTCTCGCTCAAAACTTTGAATATCCGACCAGGGTGAATTTCTCTGAGAAGGATCAATGTATTAGCCACGTATAGTAAACTTGAAACAGGCATCTGATTACAGATCAATGGAGGCTGTTGGAAGGAGGGACAAAGGGGGAGGGGGGAGGACAGGCTCATCATAATGGCTGGAAAGTAATGAATGCAACGGTAGCAAACACATGGACCAATAAAACATGAGTTTGGTAAACCCAGAGCAGTCATAGTTTTGTCTTTCATGATTTGGTCAGTACATAAATCTGACTAGAATAGCAGTGTGTGTGCGTGCGTGCGTGTGTGCGTACTTGCGTGCATGCGTGTGTGTGTGTGTGTGTGTGTGCGTGCGTGCGTGCGTGTGTGTGTGTGCGTGTGCATGCATGCATGTCTCACGAGGTTCAGTCCCTCACTGATCTAAGTATATAATGATGTATTTTCAATTTATATTTTTTATTCAGAATATGGTACCCGGCTTAGGACCACTTGGACCAGGTCACTTTCGAAAAATAGATTTATCTTTGCAATAGCAACCTGAATATAAAGGTTAAATAACTCAATATAAACCAAATCTAGTGGCAAGCTATGGTGATCTAATCTCTCATGACATCTTAAACAGTAGTTTATTTGGTTCTGGCTGCTGAGATTAATGGTAATGAAATAATCACAGTTGTTCTCTTGATGGGACGTAACCAGTAAATGAGCCATGACAGTAAGTCTTCATCCCAAATGATACCCTATCCCCTTTATAGTGCACTACTTTTGACCAGGTCCCATAGGGCTCTTGTCAAAAGAAGTGTACTATATAGGGAATAGGGTGCCATTTGGGGTGCATCCTAAGACTCTAACCTAACACTGGGGTAACTATGAGCACCGTGCTATTACCAGACCATGCCGGATGGTTACACCCACTAACACAGCATGTTTCCCACACTTATCCTAACATAAGAAGAAAACAGGGTACTGATTATATCTATAGCGTGTTACAGGTAGGGGCTATTTTAGATCTGGGACAATAAACAGAAAACTATCGACACTGAACATACCGATCACTATTCGCAGGCATTTTGCTGATATCCTTCATTACCATAAGTAGCCTATACTAGAGAAATGTGAAGTTTTAAATGAAATAAGTTTGATAATGTGTGTGATTGTTAATGGGACAATTGATAGATACAACCATCAAACTAGTAGTAAAAAACAATGGTGTACATTAATGTTATAAACGTATCGTTCTATTTATCGCATCAATTCAGGCAATTTATCACCATATGGATTGTTGTCCATATCGCCCAGCTCTAGACTATATTGTCACGCCAGAATAAAGTCATTTTCTGAGCAAAAAGCAAATGCAATTTCCTTACTGTTCATCTTTTCTGAGTACCTAACTGTGTTTACCCCCTTGTGTGAAGATAGCCATAACATAACAGCATGAAGCCATTTCAGATCTTGTGTGAAGATAGCCATAACATAACAGCATGAAGCCATTTCAGATCTTGTGTGAAGATAGCCATAACATAACAGCATGAAGCCATTTCAGATCTTGTGTGAAGATAGTCATAACAGCATGAAGCCATTTCAGATCTTGTGTGAAGATAGCCATAACATAACAGCATGAAGCCATTTCAGATATTGTGTGAAGATAGCCATAACATAACAGCATGAAGCCATTTCAGATATTGTGTGAAGATAGCCATAACATAACAGCATGAAGCCATTTCAGATCTTGTGTGAAGATAGCCATAACATAACAGCATGAAGCCATTTCAGATCTTGTGTGAAGATAGTCATAACATAACAGCATGAAGCCATTTCAGATCTTGTGTGAAGATAGTCATAACAGCATGAAGCCATTTCAGATCTTGTGTGAAGATAGTCATAACAGCATGAAGCCATTTCAGATCTTGTGTGAAGATAGTCATAACAGCATGAAGCCATTTCAGATCTTGTGTGAAGATAGCCATAACAGCATGAAGCCATTTCAGATCTTGTGTGAAGATAGTCATAACAGCATGAAGCCATTTCAGATCTTGTGTGAAGATAGCCATAACAGCATGAAGCCATTTCAGATCTTGTGTGAAGATAGTCATAACATAACAGCATGAAGCCATTTCAGATCTTGTGTGAGTTTACGTTCATGTTATTTCATCCTTGATCTCCAGTTACAACATCGTACGTATTCATAGTTAATATTGTGCACAAAAATATCTAGTATGACTGTTGGGAGTCAACATAGACACAGAATGGAAAGCTTAGACACAGAATACAATTATTCAGTTATTCCCGTATAGTTACATAGGTATAAGTCAACGTAAAGCGTTAGTCAGCTGTCACATTGCCTTAAACAACAAACATCAGATCAATAACTCTCCCTTCAACACCCAAGCCTGATTAAGTAATAATATATTACACCTGAGCAGGACAGGAAGAATCCCAGTACTGGACCCCTGTCCTGGGATAACCTCTCAGCAGGACAGGACGAATCCCAGTACTGGACCAGTGTCCTGGGATAACCTCTCAGCAGGACAGGAAGAATCCCAGTATTAGACCCCTGTCCTGGGATAACCTCTCAGCAGGACAGGAAGAATCCCAGTATTAGACCCCTGTCCTGGGATAACCTCTCAGCAGGACAGGAAGAATCCCAGTATTAGACCACTGTCCTGGGATAACCTCTCAGCAGGACAGGACGAATCCCAGTACTGGACCAGTGTCCTGGGATAACCTCTCAGCAGGACAGGAAGAATCCCAGTATTAGACCAGTGTCCTGGGATAACCTCTCAGCAGGACAGGAAGAATCCCAGTATTAGACCAGTGTCCTGGGATAACCTCTCAGCAGGACAGGAAGAATCCCAGTATTAGACCCCTGTCCTGGGATAACCTCTCAGCAGGACAGGAAGAATCCCAGTATTAGACCAGTGTCCTGGGATAACCTCTCAGCAGGACAGGAAGAATCCCAGTATTAGACCAGTGTCCTGGGATAACGTCTCAGCAGGACAGACAATATTTGTCCAGTCAGATAGAGAGGGATCCCACTCTGGCAGAGCCCATGGATTCTGCACATCCCTGCAAACTCTACCGTGACATGATGATACATGTGGTGTGGAGGGGTTCTAAGAGACACTATGGGACAGTAGTGCAGGAGGCTGATCTAGCAGTATCACTGACACTTCCAAACTACATACGCACCTGGAGATGAGGGTTCAATCCATTAGTCCACCTCAACCTTTCAGCCTTCTGAAAGTTAGGTAACTACTGTCTCTATTCTGCCTCTATGATCTAATACAGTATGTGCAAAAAGAGGCAAGGTCATCATATAAGCTCCATCATTCTAGAAAAACTTTAGCTGCATAACAATGAAATCATTGTTTGACATATTGCTGACTTCTTTGAATCAGTGTTGTAGGGTCAATATGAAGAGAATAGCTGTTCTCAATACTGTCAAACCGCATAAACCTTAACAGAATCAGACATCTAAAAACCAACCACTAGCAAAGAGTTAACAACTGGTACGTGCATCGAAAGACATAGCCAACCCTGGAATCAAGGTTCAAAGCTGGCAGCGCCAGAGCTTTTCAGGCGAACATAGACTAAAAACGTCTTGTTTTGAGAAAAAAAGTGACAGTTCATTAGCCGCCAGGTTATTTGAGCGCCGTGCTAACAGCTAACCCCCACAGTGTTTCCATTGAGCTGGTGTGGTACGGTCTATTCTCGGTGAGGCTGTGGCCCATAAGACCCGGTCTGTTCCCCCTGAAGCTGGTATTATAGGAGCTCTGACAACATTAGGCCCAATGTAAACACAAGGCCCTTTCCATTCCACTGAGAGAAGAGTGGTAGGGTAACACTGCTGACATTCAGGTAGAGAGGTTAGCTAGCAGTGTAAGACATGAGGGCAGCAGTTAGGGTCCATGGCTAATGGATGTGATGGCTACTGCTGACTAAAACACTGATTGGATCAGAGCTCTCATAGTGAATATAGGATTTTGAAAGTGAGAGGGACACACCTTTTGCAAATTAGCATCGAACAGAAACCACATTAGAGAACATTTTATCAATTAATTTGGCGTTTGTGTCGATGATGACTGCTTGGACATTGACGAGCATTGGCACAGCAGTGTCCATTATTGGTGAAACTCATGACAGTGTTCAAGCTTTGGCATTATCAAGGCAAATCTGCAGGTACGAGGCAAGGTTAGCTTATACTCATCCCATTGTAGGCTCTTTTGCACTGCTACCTGTTTCACACCATCATGGAGACCGTACTGTGCTGGCTCGTTTTCCCATTGTTCTGCCAAGCACGGTTCCAGCAACTATGATGGATGTTTAACCAGGATAGCACAGTCTGGCTTGGCTCAGCACGGTTCAGCTCAGTAGTGTGGAACGGGAACAAGGCATAGACACTATCAGCATGGTATTATGACAGCATTGAATGACATTAGGGTATAGTTGTATAGTTCATTGATTATTTATATTTTTACATTTAAATTCAGTATGTTTATAGCACATATAATACTATTTCTCATTCAAACTGTGTCACACAGACAAATTCATTGACAAATCTGGTTAGGTTATCGATACCGTCAGTCCAACACCTTAATCATTATGCCAAGAGGTCTGAACGCCTGGAACAAAGTCACTCATTAGGCATCCAGAAGAGGACTGGACAGTGGACACCCCTCAAAGCCGGGTTCCTCTCTAGGTTTCTTCCTAGGTTACTGCCTTCTAGGGAGTTTTTTCCTAGCCACTGTGCTTCTGCCTCTGCATTGCTTGCTCGTTGGGGTTTTAGGCTGGGTATCTGTAAAGCACTTTGTAATTGTGACAACTGCTGAGGTAAAAAGGGATAGGTGTTGTACTAGGTCAATACAGAATACCCCTTCTTTCGGAAAGCGTGTACCAACGCTTCACTCTTGTAAGTCCCTTGTGTCCATACTGATGGGACATGCTTGGGATGGCTGCACTGAGGTGCCTCCTACCTCTGACACCAATGTGGTGAATAGCTCTGACTGGGACTCATCTACAGGTCCCTCTGACTGTCAGTCCCAACACCTTCAAAGTTACACTAAGAGGTCCAAACCTCTTGACGAGGTCGCTAGCTAGGTTAACTGTTAGGTGGGGCTGAGGTGAGTGAAGTGGACTAGATTAATTTATCTATCACATTTAGGGTTGGCAGTAGCCTCGAGGTTAGCGTGTTGGGCCACTAACCAAAAGGTTGCTGATTCAAATACCAGAGCTGACAAGGAGAAAAATATATAAATCTGTTGCTGTGCCCTTGAGCAAGGCACTTAACCTTAATTGCTCCAGGGGTACTGTACAATGGCATCCCTGGCTGTGACCCCACTCCCTCAGGGTGTCTCAGGGGGGTTGGGATATGCAAAAAATCACATTCCCATTACACATTTGTGTGTAACAGGACAAATCTAAGCACCCCCCCAAAATACTATTATGTTATAATAGTACTTTCGGCACAACACCGAGAATCTCCCCCCTTCTAATTTCCTTAATTTTGTGGCTAGAGTCAAATAGTTTCTATGGCACACATCAGGTTCAAATACTTTCTATAGAACAAACTTCACGTCAGGATAGGCAACCGAAATGAATAATGAATGTATGTGTGTTATATTAAACATAGAGGAGGGAGAAGGGCGGCATCTTTACAGATAGCTAATGTGTAGATTAGTCTAGGTAAGAAGGTTGCATTATCGGCACGCACGACTTGCGCATCATTTTAGGTAGTGTGAAGATGATGAATTATGTGCGCTCGTGGACAATACACTACAGCACAAAGCTAAAGTTTGCAATTTGATAAGCCCGAACCAAATAATTACGTTTTGTTCACCTGTGGAAATGCAGACTCTCTCCGCGACCGTCAGCTCAAAGATAAAAACTGCACCTGCAGAAAAGGTAAATTATTCTGGTATTCTTATTTCTTCGAGGGACGTTTATTCTCAGTGAGTTTTCTGTCGTAAATGTTTCTTGTCCCGTTGATGGTCGCGTGTACCAGTTTAAAATCCCAGTGACAGCCCACGAGCGGTAGAGGACGATGGTCCGCGGGAGTGTCGAGAGCGAAAAGAATCCACTTTCCCACGGGGAGCAGGTTTAGCTGTAACAAACCTGGAAGGGGTGTGGGGGGGGGGGGGGGGGGGGGGGGGGGTGATGTAGTGAGTGAAGGGGAGGATGGAGAAAACATATTCAAACTTGCTACCTCATGACACCAAACTCTTGTTCCCAGTGAAATTAGCCAACGGCAGACACAAGTCAAATGATCCAGATAAGTCAAGTGACATAGGTTACATTTCTGTGATTTATTCATATAGGCCTAGTCATATTTCCATACCATTTGTTTTTGCCATAGCATTTCAAAGACTTGAAGGTATCAACTTCAGAGGCAACCACCTGAATTAGCCTAGTTTAGAGGGCACCAACCCGCTGATGATATTTTGGTCAACTGACTCCTTATGATGAGGAATTGTCACCATAGTAGGCCTATTCATATTTGTTCTCAGTAAACCATCTGGGTTTGTAAAATGAGGGAAAAAACTATGTCATCACTTGGGTGCATGGAAAAGGGCACTGCTTGGAATGGTTGGATGATGTTTCTGGGAACCCAATTCATTTTGGCAGCTACAGAAGTCAATGATGGATTATGTATGTGGTGTACTGTACATAGTGCTACAGTTATAGCTCTGTTGCCTCTTATGTATAGCAGAAACATGTATATTGTGTCCCCTTCTCTCTATTATGTCATTCCTCTCAGCATAAATGAGGTGAAAGGTCAAACTCCGGCCTAATGTGACTAAATCACCCACTTCCTTTTTTCTCGCTGTTTCTCATTACTCATATCTTGTTTCACAGGGGTATCAAAATGGATCCCAACGTGCTGATAAAAGAGTAGGAAAAAAACATAAACGGGGTGGGGGGCAAACAGAGACCCTTTCAGGTCCAGACTCACTCCTGTGGCACCACTGAATGCTCACTGGGGCAGGAAATAGCAACACATGCAATTACAAAAAATGACACATTCTGGAATTTTGTTTAAGTGAAGATTTATCCACCAAAGCATTCTGTCTGGTCTTAATTGGTATGTTGATAATAGATTGCATTCAATAATGGACTTGACTTATTGACCAGGCAGCCTGTGAAAGGAGTACATTTACATTCTTATTTCTTGTGTGCAAAATTTATACATTTTATTATGTGTCAGCTTCATCCTTTGTCCTCCATCCACGGTTATTCTGTTACTGTCTTTTGCTCTCATTAAGTCTCTTAGCCTTCATAGTTGCTGGCAAGTCTAACACAGAGGACCCTGTCCAATTAGGTTTCTGACTCCAAAGGAAGCAGCCTCTACATTGCCAGCCCTCCCAACAACCCACAGGGTGTGTCATGTTCATGTATGACTGAGGCCGTGTAAGGGAACAGCGTTTCCTGCCCCACACGCTTACCTGCTCTTTCCTCCTGCTTCCCTTTCTGTAAGTAAGCATCACAGGAGAAAAGGTGAAGGGAGTCAAGGGATGCAGGAATGGGGGGAATGTTGAATGTGACTTGAGGTTTGGGGAGGGGTGTGTTTGGCCGATCTGTCTCACATGTGTTTAAGCTGAACAGTGTAACTGAAGTGCCTGGAGACAACTTCGTAAGGGGCGGTCCTGGTATCCCACAGCGGGCCTGTATGTCCGCACTGTGTCACCAATCCAAGGGACAGACTTAGCCAGACTTAGATTTTCTCCAATACAATGTTCACATCAGAACATAAAAGGAAGAGCTGAATGCACAAATAAAAGGAATAACAGGGGAAAAGACAATACCTGCATTTACAACAATTCCATGAGATTTAGTTTTCTGTGTCATCTGCTCTGATTATGGGTTAGCAACATAGTTCACTGTGATTCAAATGCTTAATGTGACATCTTACTACTACAGTTATTTTACTGTGTGAGTACCGTGTGTAATTCACTAATGAACAGTGTAGCAGATGGTGATGTGTGAAACTCAGTGTTGCCGCTTGTGCCATTGAAGAAGACCTTTTACAGTCGAAATGTTTCAGGAGGGCGGTTACGTGTGTTTGCAAGCCAGAGGTCCTGAGTTCGAGTCTCTCTATGAGCCGATTAGGGGAGGTAATACTTGCTAAGCATGTAGCGTGACATCCTTCACAAAAGCAAAACGCCAAGGGACTAGCTCTAACCGTAACCGGTCATACTGAAAGTAGGCATGATTTGAAATGATAAACCGGGTGGTTCGATCCCTGAATGCTGATTGGCTGACAGCTGTGGTATATCCACCCGTATACTACGGGTATGCCAAAACATTTATTTTTATTTCTCTAATTACGTTGGCAAGTAGTTTATAATAGCAATAAGGCACCTCGGGGGTTTGTGGTATATGGCCAATATACCATAGCAAAGGCCTGTATCCAGGCACTCCTCGTTGCATCGTGCCTAAGAACAGCCCTTAGCCATGGTATATTGGCCATATAACACACCCCCTTGGGCCTTATTGTTTAAATACACCCTCTACGGTGACATTTTACTCTTCTTAACAGTTTGTGTGAAATGCTCTGACTTCAATCGCTCACTTCTGTGCAAAGTTTGTGTTTTACCCTAAGAACAAATCAGGCAACCTTTCTGTCCAAACAGTACCGTAAACCTCATTATAATCTCACACTCTTATGACATTTGAAAATTTTCTCCAACAATGTATGCTATAAGGTTGTAAGGAGGCGATTATTTAACTGGAGTTTAGTAAACTGAGCAATACATAAATAAACGTCTATTTATATGGCACATTGTTGAAGTAACGTTTCACAATTAAATCATGCTGCCAGATTTGAATTTGGTTCAAGCCCATGGTCATTTTTGCACTTTGCAAAATGCTTTTCCACTATAAAAATGTTGCCCATCAGCTGTTATTGTTCGGGCTGGGGGCTCAATTACTTCAGGTCTCAGGAACTGTGCCGTCGCTGCTCGAGCTTAAGCTAGGTACGACTAACTGACCATAGCTACAGTTGCATTATTCACATGTTCCATGTGCTGTAAATGGACCAGTCATATGTTCATTTATATCATGTTGTAATTGGAATATTAGTCAGAGTTGTGGGCAAACCGGCACTTTAGGAAAAGTGAGGTGGAAATACACAGCTGAGGACAGGTGCTGGTTAGAACCAGCTGACTCAGACGGAGGAATAATATGCTCACCTCTTAAAAGCAGTGCTACACCTGGAAACCACACCTTCATGAATACAAATAAGTCCTCACAAACTGTTTTATAACTGAAAACCTTCCATGGCCTGTTGTCAATGGGTAGAATATAAACTGTGAGGTCATCCCAAAGGTTTGTGATGACCATGAACTTAAAAGGCTACAACGAGACCCTTTCCTCTAGACTGTAGATGAAGTTACAGTAACCGCCATTACTTTCCTTTCCATTACTGACATATACTGCACTGGGATTAACTATGTTTTAATAACATAATTAGTCCAGAGTGTAGAGGCATAGCCACGTAACACACTGTTTTTACATCATGTGTTCCACATGTAACCCTGTTTTAGGAACTGTTGAGAGAAACACATTGCATAGAGGCAAATCAGGTCAATGTTCTACACTCTTAGAACAAAAGGTGCTATCTTGAACCTAAAAGGGTTCTTCGGCTGTCCCCATAGGATAACCCTTTGAAGAACCCGTTTTGGTTCTAGGTAGAAGCTCTTTGGGTTCCATGTAGAACCAGAGGGTTCTACATGGAACCCAAAAGGGAACTTGGAACTAAAAAGGGTTCTACCTGGAATCTAATGGTGCTTTTATGGGGACAGCCGAAGAACCCTTTTTCTAACTGTATACCCAATACTATAGTAGTGGAAGAAAATCCTAAAGATTATATTTACCCCAGGCCCTGACAGAACAGGTCTCCTACCTGTTACTATCAGCAGAATCAGCCATAGAATCAGTCACTGATCAGATAGACAGATAGAGGAGTTTGTTGTAACAGAGTTGACACAGGATTGATTGACGTAGCAGCTTCAGATGAAACCCTTTGGGACCAGTGGACATTTCCCCTCATTCAGAAGCTCTTTTCACTGCAAAATGCCACGTTCTTCAGAGCCACCAGGCAGCCTTGCTGAGCAGGAGAGAAGAACACACAAAGCTCCCTCACAAGCCCCTCTGGTACAGTGAGTACAGTAAATCAGACCAGTTTGTCATTCTCCCCCCTCCCCTCCCCTCCCCTCCCCTCCCCTCCCCTCCCCTCCCCTCCTCTCTCTCTCTCTCTCTCTCTCTCTCTCTCTCTCTCTCTCTCTCTCTCTCTCTCTCTCTCTCTCTCTCTCTCTCTCTCTCTCTCTCTCTCTCTCTCTCTCTCTCTCTCTCTTTCCCCCTTACTCCCTCTCACCTTCTCTCTAATTTCTCTCTCATACCTACTGCCCCTCTCTCCTGTGCTGTTTGCTTTACTGTCTGGAAAGCAAGGTTGGAGAGGAAACGGACTCAACTGAAATGTTATGGAATTATGGTAATAGTTTAAACAACAACAGTCACACCTTTCAGTTTAATTAATGCTCAGCAGGCATGCCTCGTGTGGACTTTGGTTTTGTTAAGTGACAGCTCCTTGGGAGAAGCTATACATTTTAGTGGTAGACAGAACATATTGACAGTGATTCAAACCACAGTAGGTACAGTAGCTTGTTGTCAATACTGCACTGTTTATGAACAAGTAGATCTATCTGCTGTCATTGAGTATGTAGTATTTAGTCTTCTACCACTAATATCATTTGAATAGGGCAGATATTCCTTCCCTGGGGCCTCCAGTGGTCCATCCATGATTTGTATGTAGTACATTAGACTAGTCCAATCCCTGTTCAGGGCTGGTGACCCACACTGGTGTGATTAGTAAACTGGCCTCTTTCTGGTGTACAGGAGACCCAGGCTCAAACCCAGTCAGTCACATTGGTACTTTGACCCGGAGGCAAAAGGAGGATGTCAAAGGGTGTAAAAGGTCTGGGTGTAGCTGGTGCAGAGGAGTCAGGCGCAGGACAGCAGAGATGAGTAATAAAAGTAACTTTACTCAAAATTACTCAAAATGTAGTAATACCAAGCCCACACAAAAGGACAGAAATACATAAAACAAACACACACAAAAACCATTAGGAAAACAGAGGGTTAAATAATGAACATTTAATTGGGGAATTGAAACCAGGTGTGTAAAACAAAGACAAAACAAACGGAAAATTAAAAGTGGATCGACAATGGCTAGAAGGCCGGTGACGTCGACCCCCGAACGCCGCCCGAAAAAAGGAGAGGGACCGACTTCGGAGGAAGTCGTGACAAAGGAGGCTATTACAGCTGTTACAATCCCTGTTATTGGCTGAGTGTGTCCCATTTCCCTTCCACACTGGCGCACTGAGACAGCCTCTTACAGCTAGGGCTTCTACTGCAGCTTCAGAGGGGAGAAGAGGGTGTTTTACACTCGCAATGAAATGAATGGGCTTATTATGACTGGAGCCAAGGCCTCTGAGTTATGTCTGCTGCAAAGCTGCATGTAGAACCACTGTCACTAGCTTTGTAGTATATTGATGCTTTGATGATTTTCCCCCTCCTTTTGATAGTGAATGTTTTCATCTACAGTGTAACTGGTGTCAAGAAGATACACTCAGGACAGTTGATCACTTGTATGTTTTTTACAATTGGGCCCACATTTTCCATTGACCACAAGTTATTATACCCTCTATTGGAGGGTATTGCATTAGCCATCAGACCAGGTAGTCCAAGGGGAAATCAAAGCAGATCTAATCTGTTAGGGGTTAAACACTGTGAAGTGTGCTGGAGTGGGAAGCTGACTCCCAAAGAAAAGCTCTGTTATAAAACCTTCAGTGCTTCTTTTGTTGAAAGCCTTGTGTATTTATTTTGATTCCAGTTGAATGGTGAACACTGTATGCACACGTCTCGCTAGGTTCCAGGGTAGAATGAGGGCTCCTGGTGTTAGCTGCCTCTCAATGGTTCCCATTTACTGTAGCAGGACTGTTCACTCAGCTCATTAGCTGTTAGTAGTGTTGTTGTAAGACTCAGGTCCAGGACTCAGACAGAACTATGACTTAGACTGGAGTTCTGGGGCCGTATTTAAGAAGCGTATAAGGCTGAGTTTACACAAGCAGCCCATCCTTAATCAGCACTCCTACTCATAGGCTGCATTTACACAGGCAGCCCAATTCTGATATTTTTTCTAATAATTGGTATTTTGACCAATCAGATCAGCTCTGAAAAATATTGGATGTGAAAAGATTTGATGTGATTGGTCAAAAGGCCAATTATTGAAAAAAATATCAGAATTGGGCTGCCTGTGTAAACGCAGCCTATGAGTAGGAGTGCTGATTAAGGATCAGCTTTGCCTTTTATATCATAATGATGAGTTTACATGGGCAGGTGGGACCTGATCCTAGATCAGCACTCCAATTCTGAGACACTTGATACTGTACATACTGCTCCTGGTCACTTGGTCATGGACTATAGGGCTGCCAACCCACCCTGTTAGGCCGAGTCTCCCAGGAGATTTTTGAATACATGAGGAAATTGATGAGCTAATTAAGGATGTTGAAGGATCTTTATGATTTTCCAGAATAAGCTTGGCCTGATTAGACAAAACTCACTTCCACTGTTGTATATGGAAACATGAGACTCGAAGCGGACTCAATATTTGCGCCAAATGATCCAACTTAAATAATACTTGAATCAAGTGATACAGAACGAAAACCATCAAACAGTGAGAACCAATGAGTTGTAATGTTCCCTAAGTCTCTGGGGCATTTGTGTTGTGGGGCACAGACATGGCTATGCCGAAGTCTATACTGTTTAACGTTGGAGAGCAGAGACCTCTGGTTGGAGACTTCAGGGTTAGGGATACAGAGGTTTCATGAGATCAGGGGAAAAAGGAAAAGCAAATAATTGTATGAAGTGCCACTTTCAGGGAGTTGATTTTGGACTGCACTTGTATTTATAGGAGGAACATACCAGAAGGTTGGGCATGTTTTATAGTAACACTATGCAAACTTTAAGTAATGATCATAGTTAATGATGGGTCAATCAGTGTACCATGACGGGCCAATCAGGTTGGTGTGTGTATTTTTTTAACTATCCTTGTGGGTACCAGAAGTCCTCACAAGGATAGTAAAACAAGGAAAATTTGGACAAGTGGGGACATTTTGCCGGGCCCCACGAGGAAAAATGCTATTTTAGGCTTAGGGGTTAGGTTTAGGTTTAGGGTTACAATTAGGGATAGAGGTTACGGTTAGCATTAGGGTTAGGGTTAGGAGTTAGGTATAGTTTTAGGGTTAGAGCTTTGGAGTTAAGGTCAGGTTATGGTTAGGTTATGGTTAGGTTAGGGTTAGATTTAGGGTTAGGGGTTAGGGAAAATAGGATGTTGGATGGGAATCAATTATTTTGTTCCCACAAGGATAGCAATACAAAACCGTGTGTGTGTGTTTGTGTGTGTGTGTGTGTGTGTGTGTGTGTGTGTGTGTGTGTGTGTGTGTGTGTGTGTGTGTGTGTGTGTGTGTGTGTGTGTGTGTGTGTGTGTGTGTGTGTGTGTGTGTGTGTGTGTGTGTGTGATTGTGTGTGTGTGATTGTGTGTGTGTGACGTGTGCATGTGTATGATGCATCCCATTGAGATAAAATGGCACATGAGTACGTCAGTACATGTGTGCAGGATTACTTGTGTTTGCCTACCTGTGTTCTTTACCAAGTTGCTCAGAGAGGCGTTCGTTGACGGAACACTGTTCCCTTATGCCGGAGCACAGACCTGACTTTCTTCTCTCAGAGCAGCTGATAAAGGCCCATGTCCACCTACCGACCAGACCACCTCCAGCCCACCTTTACAAGACCCCTGGAGTCGTTAACCACAGCATTTCTCACATACCTGCATGGGTGGTGCTGCAATGCACATGTGCACTCCTCCTCTGAAAGAAGCCTTGTGACTGAAAGAAGCCTTGTGACTTTATTTTATGTGCTCCAACACCAAAACACATTCAATCAGGTCCAATGGTGCATGTTCACTCAGTGTTAAACCACTTAAGAATTGAGTTCTCTCCTAAAATACCTTTGCACTTGAGGAAACTTCAAGGAGGTGCATATTAATACACATAAATGCATGAACCCCAGAACCCCTCCCTTCCACTCCATATCTTCCTCTCCTTATGCAGGGTTGCCATGTGACTGCACCTGATGAGCAACAAAGGGATCCATTGAAACAGAAAGGAACTCGTCACACCAAGCCCCAGTATTGGCCGATCGGCCCCCCTAAACTTGACTACGGCCTGGGGATCTGTAATGGTATATTACACATCCTGCTGCTATGCTTCCAATGGGGATGATTGGCTATGATGGATGGAACCCCATAACCATCGCAGGCCCTTTCCTCCATCTTAAGAGGTCTGTGTTGGAAACTTCAGAAGCTCAGACTGCCTCCGCACAGGAACTGCAGTGGTCTCGATGACATGGAACCCCTGATGAAGCCTTCCTCTGGGCTCCAGGGCCAAAGAATCAAAACACAGGCCTGTCAGCCCCATCTCTCTGTGTAGCCAGAGAAGATCAGAAAGGATTACCATTGCCTCTTTGTTCCTTGTCGGATAGGTACCATGCCGAGAAAACTCATAAAAACTATGACAAGTGGTTGATTTGGGATGTTGTGAGTGGTGAATGTATCCCTTAAAGGTTTCTTGCCTTTGTCATGGCAATGTTAACAGAAATCACTCCCACAACACATTTCCTTGCGCTATGGTGGTGGAACAATAGAACAAAAATTCATGAAATAGAACTCAATCTAGTTCTATGGGTGTAAAACCCAACTCCCTCCGATCTAACCCCTGACTACGACAATACGGGTTAATCTATTTCTAATCTTCAGTTCTTTGACAGAAACAAACATTTGACTGGTCCCATGAAAGTTCAGAGGGAAGAATAAAAAGCACGTTTGGCTGTCTTGTCTGTTGGTGGCTGTCTGTTACTCATGAAGTTTGTTCCTGCTTTTCAAGAGTTGAACGTCACTTCCACCAACCCTGAGATACCCACTGGATAAGGTAAGGGGGTGTAGTCTACGGTTAGTGTCTGCATTCATCAACTGGACAGCTCAGATGGCATCTGGTGGGAACACACACACTCTTAAGATCTGTTGTATTCTCCAACTACCACAGTGAGATGTAAACCGTAGATAGCAGAAATACAGCCAGTACCAGTCTTTGAAATCCAATGGTGGGCACCATCTCTGCCAGTTAGCTGACTGATCAATAGAACTCACTGATAGGTTTCCATGGAGAACACAGCAAGCCAACCAGTGGTACCCAGGGACTATGCAGAGGCTGGAGCAATCAACCAACCAATCAGAGACAGAGAGGGGAGCGTGGCGATGGGAACTGCATCTTTAATGAGCTTCCTTGTCCTGGCCTGACCCACTGTGTCACAGAGGGTGTAACACCCCTGGCTTGACCCACTGTGTCAGAGAGTGTAACATCCCTGGCCTGACCCACTGTGTCACAGAGTGTGTAACACCCCTGGCTTGACCCACTGTGTCAGAGAGTGTAACATCCCTAGCCTGGCCCACTGTGTCAGAGAGTGTAACATCCCTGGCCTGGTCCACTGTGTCAGAGAGTGTAACATCCCTGGCCTGGTCCACTGTGTCAGAGAGTGTAACATCCCTGGCCTGGCCCACTGTGTCAGAGAGTGTAACATCCCTGGCCTGGTCCACTGTGTCAGAGAGTGTAACATCCCTGGACTGACCCACTGTGTCAGAGAGTGTAACATCCCTGGCCTGGTCCACTGTGTCAGAGAGTGTAACATCCCTGGACTGACCCACTGTGTCAGAGAGTGTAACATCCCTGGCCTGGCCCACTGTGTCAGAGAGTGTAACATCCCTGGCCTGGTCCACTGTGTCAGAGAGTGTAACATCCCTGGCCTGGTCTACTGTGTCAGAGAGTGTAACATCCCTAGCCTGGTCCACTGTGTCAGAGAGTGTAACATCCCTGGCCTGGTCTACTGTGTCAGAGAGTGTAACATCCCTGGCCTGGTCCACTGTGTCAGAGAGTGTAACATCCTTGGCCTGGTCCACTGTGTCAGAGAGTGTAACATCCCTGGCCTGGTCCACTGTGTCAGAGAGTGTAACATCCCTGGCCTGGTCTACTGTGTCAGAGAGTGTAACATCCCTGGCCTGGTCCACTGTGTCAGAGAGTGTAACATCCCTGGCGAGGGCAAATAGAAAACATATGTGTTGGGCCACGGTGGACTGCTGAAGGGGCTGATAACAGAGGCTCTCTGTGAATAGAGGGTTGGAGGTGGTGAGAAGCGCTAGGGAATGTGAGTTCTACATACCAGGGCCTGGCAACAAATAAACCTCTGCTTCTCCTTTCTATCATGGAGTCCATCTATCTATAGCACCAGTTTACAAATCATATTTGTGTTAGCCATGTTTTTGAGCAAGTCACTGTTGTCCAGATCTAGCATACTAGTGGGGCATTTATTTGACATTTCAGACTAACACTCGTAGCTTATTCGAAAACCTTTTCGGACTTTGTTAAGAGTCCGGAAAAGAGTGAGTGGAGATTTTCATTGGTACCACTGGTGTTTGAGCAAGAGGGTGTGCTCTCTCTCTCTCTCTCTGTGCATCTTCGGCTCGGTCAAAGAGGAACCTTGTTAGCATAAGTTGTTGACCTTGCTGTTTATAAAATGCCCTTTCATAAGCAGCATAGAGGTCCACTGTGACCCCACATAGCCCATACTAGCAACAGGCTGTGTGGGCAGCTAGCAGGCCAGTTTGCCATTGAGGGACTGGCATAGCTGTATAGACCCAGACGAGTCTGGTCCCACAGGAAAGGCTCAGAGACAGAGTCCCACCTCTGACATCAGCCGAGCCACTGGGCCTTAGATGAGGAGCAGGCCAGAGCAGGCCACAGTCAGTTCAGTGTCCTGACTCTTCTGTCCTGAACAAGGGAGGTCTCACAGATCACACATGCTGAACCAGTGAGGGGCAGGGCTGAAGTTTGAACCAAATGCTGTATCTGTACATGTGTGGACTGTGTTACCTGGTAAACATTAGAGCATTGATTTGGTGATGTTATGTAAGCCAATCATATCTCTCCCTGGAACAGAGATAAACTCTAAAACCATTAGACCGTTTCATTGTTTTCAATCAGACCTGGGTTCAGATCATAGACAGACGGTTCTTTCAAATACTTTGAGTGTTTGATTAAGCCTGCCTGGAGTGCCAGGTGGGAGGGGTTTGCACTGTTTGGTCTTTTCTAATGGTTCCATGGCAATAGGCAAGCTCAATCAAGCACTTATAAAGTATTTGAAATGATTTCCATTAGTATTTGAATCGAGGTGTGTTTTCAGTTGGTGCCATTAATCAAAAACAAAGCAGATGTTTGATCTGCTAACCCGTGTTAGCTGTCTAGCTTGTATCCTCACCTTCCAGCTTTCTCACATTCGTTAGAAAAGGGAGGAGAGTACTTTGAACATTTGTATTTCCAAACTGTTCCAACCACCAATCGACTACTTTGTGAAGGTGAAGTTGATAATAGAGGCAGGTACATTGACTTCCATTGGTTTTGGTTAGAAATTAAAACGCTAAAGTTAGCGGTTGGTGATAGAGAAACAAACCCAAAGTGTGTATCACAGTCTCTCTTTGTGCATAGACTGTTTCAGGGTAACGAAATAAATGAGTAATTTTGTAATTTGGGTGAACTATCCCTTTAATTCTCAATTACAAATACATGCAATATTTCGACATATTTAGTCTTTTTCTGTCAGATAATATAACCATATTTTGCTATTAACAGTTTTTATTGAGCAATACAACCATCATTGAATACTTGAATAAGTGTCATTGAATAGGTGTATTGCTTCAGTTGTTGTAATGAAGACAATTACTCATTTTAAATGTTGCTTTCATGTCCACTTTAAATGTGATCATTCATTAAAAAACAAAGCTAATTTCATTACCAGTCAATCATACAGCTTTACAAAGCAGTTCAATTGATGATGTCAACCCATTATTACTCGTTTTTTTTGTAAGAGATATATTACAATTACAATTGTTCTGTTTTTTATGACAGGAGATATGCGCTTACAATGAGAAACAATATGTGGTAGGCCTGCAGAATGTCACAAGAAGCTCCATCCTCAGTCACCACCATTATATTTATGTCACTAGATGGCAGGAGTGTATCAGCTAAAAGTAAGAAAACTGATGAATACAGTATCTAGTGATTCTGGTCAAAGGGCCTGGCCAATGGAAGTGCATTTGGTTGACAGGTAAAGTACATAATAAAGTAAAGGAGAGTAACACACACCGCCAACCACAGATTTGAATTAGATTCAAATGTTTTTTTTCCCCACTGAAGTTTAAAGAGTACAGGCTGTGGTAAACTGAACAAATTCTGGAGAAAAAAATTATACAGAAGGTCGGTGGATGGAAAAACAGACAGGCAGATGGACGGACAGTTTATCAGCTGCCTTTAAAGCATGTATCGGATACAGAGAAAGGACCCAAACACTGAGATTATGGGGGTGAAGATCAGAGTGATGAGCCATGGTAGATCTACACCAACCACAGTAGAACCCTGATCTGAAAACACAAACCATGTATGAGACAGAGTCAGTTAGTGGACCACAACATCTAGGTCCTTACCAGCTGTGGATGACAACATGGACAAAATAAATCACTAAATCATGGGACATATCAGCAGATAGTGGACCACAACATCTACAATGCCTTCAGAAAGTATTCACACTCCTTGACATTTCCCACATTTTGTTGTGTTACAGCTACACACAATACCCCATAATGTCAAAGTGGAATAATGTTTTTCGAAATATTTATCAATTAACTAAAAATGAAAAGCTGAAATGTTTTGAGTCAATAAGAATTCAACCCATTTCTTATGGAAAACCTAATTAAGTTCAGGTGTAATCATTTGCTAAATAAGTCATATAATAAGTGTCAGGGACTCACTCTGTGTGCAATAATACACTCCTAGAAAACAAAACGTGCTATCTAGAACCTAAAATGGTAATTTGGCTGTCCCCATTGGAGAACCCTATGAAGAACCCTTTTTGGTTCCAGGTAGAACCCTTTTGGTTCTAGGTAGAACCCTTTCCACAGAGTGTTCTACATGAAACTCAAAAGAGTTCTACCTGGACCCAAAAAGGGTTCTCCTATGGGGACAGCCGAAGAACCCTTTTGGAACCCTTTTTTCTAAAAGTGTACTGTTTAACATGATTATTGAATGACTTCATCTCTGTACCCCACACATACAATTATTTGTATGGATCCCCAGTCGAGCAGAGAATTTCAAACACAGATTCAACCATAAAGACCAGGGAGGTTTTCCAATGCCTCAAAGAGAAGGGCACCTATTGGTAGATGGGTCAAAATAAATAAATAAAAAGCAGACATTGAATATCCCTTTGAGCATGGTCAAGTTATTAATTACTACTTGGATGGTGTATCAATACACCCAGTCACTATAAAGATACAGCCATTCATCCTAACTCAGTTGCTGGAGAGGAAGGAAACCACTCAGAGATTTCACCATGAGGCCAATAGTGACTTTAAAACAGTTACAGAGTTTCATGGCTGTGATAGGAGAAAACTGAGGATGGATCAACAACATTTCAGTTACTTCACAATATAAGTAATAAGTAATACTGCAAAAAAATGTGGCAAAGCAATTCACTTTTTGTCCTGAATACAAAGTGTTAAGTTTGGGGCAAATCCTGTACAACACATTACTGAGTACCACTCTTCATATTTTCAAGCATAATGGTGGTTGCATCATGTTATGAGTATGCCTGTAATCGTTATGGATTGGAGAGTTATTCAGGATAAAAAAGAAGCGTAATGGAGCTAAGCACAGGAAAAATCCTAGAGGAAAATGAAATCCCCTTTCAGTAGGACAATAACCTAAAAGACAAGGCCACATCTACACGGGAGTTTCTTACCAAGGAGACAGTGCATGTTCTGGAGTGGCAAAGTTACAGTTTGGACTTAAATCTACTTGAAAATCTATGGCAAGACCTGAAAATGTTTGTCTACTAATAAAAGAATAATGGGCAAATGTTGCACAATCCAGGTGTGGAAAGCTCTTAGTGACTTACCCAGAAAGACTCACAGCTGTAATCACTTCCAAAGGTAATTCTAACATGTATTGACTCAGGGGTGTAAATACTTATGTAAAATAGATATGTCTGTATTTCATTTTTTTTAAATCTAAAAACACATTTTCACTTTGTTATTATGGGGTATTGTTTGTAGATGGGTGAGAAAGAAAATAGATTTAATCTATTTTTAATTCAGGCTGTAATACAACAAAATGTGGAACAAGTCTAGGGGGATGAATACTTTCTGAAGGCACTGTAGGGCCTTTACCAGCTCCCTACTGGGAATCACAACGTTGGACAAAAGAAATCACAGAATCATGGGAACTCTTATCAGATCACACTAAAACAAACACTATTCTTACATTTCATACGTTTTACATGATAAAGAACCAGATGGTGATGTGGAAACTACTCACCTGTAAAGGTGAGCTGAGTCCCATTCCCAATCTCAAAGACATTATCTCTCCACATGCCACAGTAATACAGGCCCAGGTCACTGTCTGTTAGGTTCCATATGGTCAGGTCAACAGTTGGCACGGCTTTGTTATATACAGGCACAAAGCGGCTGCCATATTGGGCCGTGGATCTTAGATTCTTATCCTGTTTAACAAAGGTAAAGGTGGCCTGCGACAGTGTGGTATTGGGACGCAGGACAAACCATATGATGTCGTATTTCACCGTGATATCACATTCTAGATAGATGGTGCCCCCAAGTGTCAGCTGTTTGACAGTCACATCAGTTGTGACCATCACCCAGAGCAAAGCACCTGGAAAAGGAAGAGCATGTGTTAGCGTGGGACGTGTCTGCTTTATAGGGAATGTTATTACATAATTGACCAAACACTGAAAACATTTTTATGTGGCTCTTTACTTTACTTTTTCTTTATTTTTTACTATTTTCTACATTGTAGAATAACAGTAAAGACATCAAAACTATGAAATAACACATGGAATCATGTAGTAACCAAAAAAGTGTTAAACAAATCAAAATATATTCTTCAAAGTAGTGACCCTTTGCCTTGATAACAGCTTTGCACACTCTTGGCATTCTCTCAACCAGCTTCATGAGGAATAGTTTTCCAACAGTCTTGAAGGAGTTCCCACATATGCTGAGCACTTGTTGGCTGCTTTTCCTTCACTCTGCGGTCCAACTCATCCCAAACCATCTCAATTGGGTTGAGGTCGGGGGATTGTGGAGGCCAGGTCATATAATGCAGCACTCCATCACTCTCCTTCTTGGACAAATAGCCCTTACACAGCCTGGAGGTGTGTATTGGGTAATTGTCCTGTTGAAGAACAAATGATAGTTCCACTAAGCGCAAACCAGATGGGATGGCATATCGCTGCAGAATGCTGTAGTAGCCATGCTGGTTAAGTTTGCATTGAAATCTAAATAAATCACAGACAGTGTCACCAGCAAAGCACCCCCACGCCATCACACCTCCTCCTCGATAATATCCATTGCTCGTGTTTCTTGGCCCAAGCAAGTCTCTTCTTATTATTGGTGTCCTTTAGTAGTGGTTTATTTGTAGCAATTCGACCATGAAGGCCTGATTCGGCCTGATTCACACAGTCTCCACTGAACAGTTGATGTTGAGATGTGTCTGTTAGTTGAATTCTGTGAAGCATTTATTTGGGCTGCAATCTAAGGTGCAGTTAACTCTAATGAACTTATCCTCTGCAACAGAGGTAACTCTGGGTCTTCCTTTCCTGTGGCAGTCCTCATGAGAGCCAGTTTCATCATAGCGCTTGATGGTTTTTGCGACTGCACTTTCAAAGTTCTTGTACTGGCTGACCTTCATGTCTTAAAGTAATGATGGACTGTCATTTCTCTTTGCTTATTTGAGTTGTTCTTGCCATAATATGGACTTGTCTTTTACCAAATAGGGCTATCTTCTATATACCACCCCTACCTTGTCACAACACAACTGATTGGTTCAAATGCACTATAAGAAGGAAAGAAATTCCACAAATGAACAAAGTTTATCAAGGCACACCTGTTAATTGAAATGCATTCCAAATTCCTTTTTTTGGTTACAAAATGATTCTATATGTATTATTTCATATTTTTCACTATTATATTACAATGTAGAAAATAGTCCAAATAAAGAAAAACCCTCGAGACACTGTGACTTGTAGGCCTCTCCAGGTCTCGCACCCACTGTGAAATGTGGTGGAGGATCGGTGATGATCTGGGGGTGCTTCAGCAAGGCTGGAATCAGACAGATTTGTCTTTGTGAAGGACACATGAATCAAGCCACGTACAAGGTTGTCCTGGAAGAAAACTTGCTTCCTTCTGCTCTGACAATGTTCCCCAACTCTGCGGATTGGTTGTTCCAGCAGGACAATGCTCCATGCCACACTACCAGGTCAATCAAGGTGTAGATGGAGGACCTCCAGATCAAGACCCTGTCATGGCCAGCCCAATCTCCAGACCTGAAGCCCATTGAAAACCTCTGGAATGTGATCAAGAGGGAGATGGATGGCCACATGCCATCAAACAAAGCCGAGCTGCTTGAACTTTTGTGCCAGGAGTGACATAAAGTTACCCAACATCAATGTGAAAGACTGGTGGAGGGCATGCCAAGAAGTGTTGTGTTGTTTAAAAATGAATATGAACTTATTTTCTTTGCATTATTCGAGGTCTGACAACACTGCATATCTTTTGTTATTTTGACCAGTTGTCATTTTCTGCAAATAAATGCACTAAATTACAATATTTTGATTTGGAATTTGGGAGAAATGTTGTTTGTAGTTTATAGAATATAACAAAAAATGTCATTTTACCCAAACACATACCTAAAACCAGAGAAACTGATCATTTTGCAGTGGTCTCTTAATTTTTTCCAGACATATATATATATATATATATATAGAGAGAGAGAGAGAGAGAGAGAGAGAGTTTTTACCATCGCAGTCCCCCATGATAGGCTAGCTTCTTCTCTGTACTGTATGTAGGTCTTTGTATATTATACAAAATATTATACAAATATTTACGGAATGATGTTTTGATAACACTTTACATTACAGTGCTCATATTGCTGTGTAATTAGTCCTGTAAGTACAATTTAAGTATTGCAATTACTCATTACAATCATTACACTGTACTTAGGGTAGGTTACTGCTGTAAATTAGTGTAAGTACAATGTAACAATGAGAAATTACAATATTGTTAATCTGCATGTACAGGTATAATTACACAGTAATAAGGGCACTGTAATGTAAAGTGTTACAGATTTTTCCAAATGGTGAAACTAAATAGAGTTGAAGTCGGAAGTTTACATACACCTTAGCCAAATACATTTAAACTCAGTTTTTCACAATTCTTGACATTTAATCCTAGTAAACTATTCCCTGGTCAGTTAGGATCACCACTTTATTTTAAGAATGTGAAATGTCAGAATAATAATAGAGAGAATGATTTATTTCAGCTTTTATTTCTTTCATCAAATTCCCAGTGGGTCAGAATTTGACATTCACTCAATTAGTATTTGGTAGCATTGCCTTTAAATTGTTTAACTTGGGTCCAACGTTTCAGGTAGCCTACCACAAGCTTCCCACAATAAATTGGGTGTATTTTGGCCCATTCCTCCTGACAGAGCTGGTGTAACTGAGTCAGGTTTGTAGGCCTCCTTGCTCGCACACGCTTTTTCAGTTCTTCCCACAAATTTTCTGTAGGATTGATGTCAGGGCTTTGTGATGGCCACTCAAATACCATGACTTTGTTGTCCTTAAGCCATTTTGCCACAACTTTGGAAGTATGCTTGGGGTCGTTGTCCATTTGGAAGACCCATTTGCGACCAAGCTTTAACTTCCTGACAGATGTCTTGAGATGTTGCTTCAATATATCCACATAATTTCCCTTCCTCATGATGCCATCTATTTTGTGAAGAGCACCAGTCCCTCCTGCAGCAAAGCACCCCCACAACATGATGCTGCCACCCCCGTGCTTCACAGTTGGGATGGTGTTCTTCGGCTTGCAAGCCTCCCCCTTTTTCCTCCAAACATAACGATGGTCATTATGGCCAAACAGTTATATTTTTGTTTCATCAAACTAGAGGTAATTTCTCCAAAAAGTACAATCTTTGTCCCCATGTACAGTTGCAAACCGTAGTCTGGCTTTTTTATGGCGGTTTTGGAGCAGTGGCTTCTTCCTTGCTGAGCGGCCTTTCAGGTTATGTCGATATAGGACTCGTTCTACTGTGGATATAGATACTTTTGTACCTGTTTCCTCCAGCATCTTCACAAGGTCCTTTGCTGTTATTCTGGGATTGATTTGCACTTTTCGCACCAAAGTACGTTCATCTCTAGGAGACAGAACGCATCTCCTTCCTGAGCGCTATGACGGCTGCGTGGTCCCATGGTGTTTATACTTGCATACCATTGTTTGTACAGACGAACGTGGTACATTCAGGCGTTTGGAAATTGCTCCCAAGGATGAATCAGACTTGTGAAGGTCTATAATTATTTTTCTGAGGTCTTGGCTGATTTCTTGTGATTTTCCCATGATATCAGGCAAAGAGGCACTGAGTTTGGAGGTAGGTCTTGAAATACATCCACAGGTACACCTCCAATTGACTCAAATTATGTCAATTAGCCTATCACAAGCTTATAAAGCCATGACATCATTTAATGGAATTTTCCAAGTTGTTTAAAGGCACAGTCAACTTAGTGTATGTAAACGTCTGACCCACTGGAATTGTGATACAAAGTGAAATAATCTGTCTGTAAACAATTGTTGGAAAAATTACTTGTGTCATGCACAAAGTAGATGTCCTAACCGACTTGCCCAAACTATAGTTTGTTATCAAGAAGTTTGTGGAGTGGTTGAAAAATTAGTTTTAATGACTCCGACCTAAGTGTATGTAAACTTCTGACTTCAACTGTACATAAAGTGCTTTTCTTCTAAATGGTCAAACTATTTGTCTCAAATATTCATTATTTGATTTTCATAGACAATACTCACTTTTGATGATGAGAATCATCATGGTCCTCATCATGCGTTGTAACAGGAACAGCCCTCACTTACAGAAAATCTTAAACTCTGACTTAAACATGAAATGAAAGTGTGTTGGGGGTGTGGTGGAGCACAATAACCACTTCCTAAAAGGTTTACCCCCAGGCATCCAATCAGAAAAGCACATTTAGAATGTATTTCTCAGAACTGGGCTTAGATTTACGTTTCCTACACGTTTTGACTCAAATTTAAATGATAGTTCAGCTTCAACTATCACAGCGTACTTGCAAAAAAAATAAAAAATAATTTAATGGAGGAATCTTGCACACTTGAGAGCAGTTTAAAAAACATTCTGATACAGTTTAAACCTTTCCTTGACTGGCTCTCGGTGGCGCTCTTTGTTTCCTGTACCTGTGGTAGGTGGACTTGTATACGCAGAAAAAAAAAGAACTTGCATTCACATCCTTCTTTCAGGAACTGACAGGAAACAATGAACAAGAGAACAGCTCTAACAATTCTATGCTGTAAGTAGAAATTTATTTTATCCACTTGGGAGATACATTGTTTATATTTCATGAGGTTTAAGTACTCTCTGTTAATTTGGTTTAAAAAAATTTAAATGTGTTATGAACATTTTATTTAAATACCCTCAGTCAATAATATGGTCTATGTCTTTATGAAAGGTTCCATGTTCTGTGAGGCTTTTGGAGCAGATCAAAATGAGATTCTAGTGAAACCAGGGGACACAGTCACCCTTAGCTGTGACATTACCCTGGAGTACGAAGTCATGTGGTTTGTTCTTCGTCCTGATGCCACTCTTTCAGTAGCCACCACTATAAAGACAAATACACCCCTGAGCCTCAACAAAAAGTTTGATGGCTGTTTCGAGTCAGTGTATGACACAGGCCTGTTCAGAAGCAATCTGAGCATACTGAACATCTCAGAGAGTGACGTGGGTCTGTACTACTGTGTTGAGCAGAGGGCTAACATATTTGAGATCGGAAGTGGGACCAAGCTCTCCCTTATCAGTGATGGTGAGTAAACTCTGCATTATGACTGCATAACTGTGGTTTTGCATTGGGAGTGTTCTAAAAATATACACCTGGTTCAATACAGTTTAATCTCAAGTCCATTCAGGATATGTATTTAAATTATAAATCTATACCAAAACACAGTAGGAAGAAACAAATATAATATTTATGTACTCACATGCACTTGATACATTTCTTGATTGTTTTCAATACAGTATGTTTAGAATTGTTTTTCAGTTGTGATAAATATAATAAAATCTGATCATCATTATTTTCACACACCAAGAAAGCTGTAAATGACAGTTGAACTGTTATGAATGTTCTGTCATTTCAGATCAGCTCTCTACTACTGTTGTTGGGATGAAGTTGTCATGGTTTATCATCTTGATCATAGCCCCCATGCTCTCTGTACTGGGGTCCGCTCTCTGCGTCTTCTGCTGTTGACGACCTGTTAAGAAATCATTTGCACCCAATAATTCAAATTTCCACATTGAATCAGCTTTCTGAAATGTATTTTTTGAATACTTATGTGGTGCAACTCACTGTCTGTAAATCAGGTATTGGTGTTTATTGCGCATTTCATGAAGATAAAAAAAAATAGCTGTCCTCTTATACTGTAGATCCTGACAAAATGAGGATTCTGGAACAATTTGGTTGTAGCCTGTCATCTAGAGGACCAAGAGTGAGCATAGGAGGACAAAGAGGAATAAAATGTAAAGATGCTGAGAGTAAAAGTAACATTTCTGGTGTTTTATGAAGTCTCCTGTGACACACGGGGTTAAACTTCTGCCTCTCCATACATCTAAGTAGGTGGACGATGGGATCTACATGTGTCTAAATTTGTTTCACGTCTTTTTATTTATTGTGTTATTCCAGTGTTGACTGCATGACCAGTATGTTCAGGGTGTTAGAGATAGAAATGTATTGAACAAGATCATTTTAGACATCTGATCTTAAATCATTTACGTCATATCTACCAGTCCATCCAAGGACCAATTATAAAAACAGTACTGGCTTATACATAAATCTGCAACTATAAATATATATTTTCATCTGAAATGCAACAACCTGCTGTTATACTGTATATAGTGGAATGTATTCAGACCGCTTGACTTTATCCGCATTGTTACATTACAGCTTATTCTAAAATTGATTAAATTATATTTTTCTTCATCAGTCTACACACAATACCATTTAATTACAAAGCAAAAAAAATATACATTTTGGCAAAAAAAAAGTAAATATCACATTTACAAAAGTATTCAGACCATGCTTCACCGTATGTATGGTGCCAGGTTACCTCCAGACGTGACATTTGGCATTCAGGCCAGAGTTCAATATTGGTTTCATCAGACCAGAGAATGTTGTTTCTCATGGTCAGTCCTTTAGCTGCCTTTAATCAAACTCCAAGTGGGCTGTCATGTGCCTTATACTGAAGAGTGGCTTCCATCTGGCCACTCCACCATAAAGACCTGATTGGTGGAGTGCTGCATAGATGGTTGTCCTTCTAGAAGGTTCTCCCATCTCCACAGAGAAACTCTAGAGCTCTATCAGTGACCAGTGCTTGTTTGTAGGTGACCAAATACTTATTTTCCACCATAATTTGCAAATAAATTCATAAAAAATCCTACAATGTGATTTTCTGGATTTTTTTTCTCATTTTGTCTGTCATAGTTGAAGTGCACCTATGATGAAAATTACAGGCCTCTCTCATCTTTTTAGGTGGGAGAACTTGCACAATTGGTGTCTGACTAAATACTTTTTTGCCCCACTGTATGTAAATAAGTTGTTTTACATTTTTTATTATTTAGATAAAGTTTCAAAAAACCTGTTCTCTTTGTTATTATGGGGTATTGTGTGTAGATGAGGGGAAAAACAAATATTCCATTTTAGAATAAGGCTGTAACGTAACAAAAAGTGGAATGCAATGTATAACAAATAGACCCTGGATACAAATCAGAAAAGAGCAAGATTTTATTCAAAAGGTTAAAAACATTTGTGTCACTCCACAACTGGTTGACAATACAAAATATATATATTTTTTAAACACATTGTGGATCACAGTTGAGAAACTAAAAGCAGTCAGTCAAACATTGCACAGAATTTTCCTTGGAATCCTCTAAAATAGATTAAATCATCTAAACATTATTGCTATCTATACATAAACAAAGTACAGTAAATAAGAGGACATTCAGGAACTTCTAAGAAGTCTGTGATAGAGGATGAGACAGCAAGCTTTGAAAAGACATTCACATTGTTACCTGATCAAACGTAGCATTTCATTATGGCTGGACAGTTGGCAAAAAAAGATCCCTAATTTTTCAAGGGAACCATCATTATAAAAAGAACAGTCGGGTTTATCTGAAGGGAATGTTTGTGTGTCGACCAGTCTCAATATCGCGAGGGGCCACTTCACATCTACATTAGCAAAAATATTAATTAGATAACTGTACATACATCAGGTTGTTACAAAAGTGCATTTAAAAACAGCAGTGTGCACAATTTGTT
Organism: Salvelinus fontinalis; assembly: GCF_029448725.1. Lineage (NCBI taxonomy): Eukaryota > Metazoa > Chordata > Actinopteri > Salmoniformes > Salmonidae > Salvelinus > Salvelinus fontinalis. The sequence goes on from NC_074668.1 coordinate 86,226,087, forward strand.
AACTTTCAAATTACCTTCAGTAAAAATATATAAATAAATCCAACTATGTTGACCTTAAAGAAAATCTTTGATCATAAATACGTATTTGAACGAGTCTTGTCAATCCCATTATCATGAGTGGTGTAATCATACAATAGAACATAATGGTTCTGGTATCAGACATGTGATACAGTATAATGACAGTACAGTAAATTGTGCACATCTGTATAAACGTCTCCCCGAATAGGGAACACAATGTAATGCTGACAATGATCAACCGTTAGAAAGGATGAAGAAAATCACAAGTACAGTAAGGCTGAGGGTTTAAAGGGATCGTTTAGGATTTTACACAGCTTATTGTTAGGCTCCTCACTCTGCCAGTAGTCTTTGGGCCAGGAGAAACAGTAATGCATGGTTCAGTTCCCTTTAAACAGCCACTTCAAAACGTCACATAACTTAAGCCACCACTAGCTAATGCTCAATAGAAGTGAATGGGACATTGCATTTAGAAAGCACTTTCAAAAAGATTCCACCGGAGCAAAGCAAAAAACATGCCCCTGAGTTTGATTGATTATTAATGCTCATGGCAAGCCCGCACAGGGCAAAATCATAGTGTCTAGCCAACCTTAGTAACAAAGACATCATTTCATTGTACTGCTGTTTTCTTTTGTCCGTTGACGTGTTTTGATTTAGAACATAGGTGGACGATGGGATCTACAGCTCGGCAGAGAGAGGTTCTTCCTTCAACGATTCCTGATGTGTAGTACTATGCCGCTTAGGCATACTGGTACCAGTACCAGCCAAGCAAGATGTTCCACAGGTAGACCTTCAAAGGCAGAAAAAAATAACTTACAGTACTCGATTATTTCCTGGTTCTAGCATTAACATAAATTAACACAAATTGCCATACAATTGAACCAATGTTGAAAATGACTTGATAGCACTACTGCGGGGAAGTCATTGTTGTCACAATACTAGCATTGACTTTGATATAATACTTGTGGTATTAGATAGGCATTTTTTCCACCATATTGCCTAAGTTAATGTACTGTATAAAACATGTGGCTAACATTCCATCTGAAGAGCTAATGGGTATGCAGGCTTTTGTGACAGCCCTGCTCAAACACCCAATTCTGATTTTCAAGGTCCTATTGAGCAGTAGAATATGGTGTGCTAAATTATTAATAAAACATTGAAACATTTACAATACTTTTTGAAAAACCTGAAAGTAAAAAAAAGAAAAAGGCCTAACTCCCAGTTAAAATGTTGACTAGTATACTTTGAAGCAAGCTAATGTGATTAATATCTTACAAAGTAGCGTATGCATTCAGGTATCAGGGGAGATATATTGACAAAATTAGATTTAATTATCAATTTCCATGTGTTCTATATTGCTAACGTTCTCTGTATCATTGTAGGGAAGAATGCAATCTCAGCAGCTTTCATGTGGTCCAAAACTTGAGCGAATGACTAATTGACTTGTACAAATGATACTTTTACAAAGGTAATGCACCCGCAGCGCTGGAAAGTTGTTTAGGACATGTTCTATAAGTTTCCATGGTGTCCTAGTAGTGGCTTAAGAACAGAGCTCCTGTAAATTTGTACATAGTTGTTAATTTTTTTTTTTTTTTTTTTTTTTTTTTTTTTTTTTTTTTTAAATCTCTTGTTTTTATTGCATATTTCTGGGTTTTGGAGCCACGGATTTGCAAATTGACTGACAGGTTAACACTTTTTGGCTTGGTTAGCTAGCTGGCTAGTGTTTTTGTTCGAAAAATACATCTGGACACAGTACAATCTGTTTTTATTCAGCTGGCTGCAAATTCCTGATCTTTTGAGAACATCATTTGAGTCGCCGCCTGAAGTGAGAGAGGAATGGGAGATAGTGGAATCCTGCAGTGCTGAGGGCTTGTAGAGTGGACAACTGGCTACTACTCTGAACTTAGTGTGGTGAGCCAGCGGGGACTCAGAGCTGCTGAGGCATCACCGAAGTGGTGGTACACAGAGTGGAAGAGGAGAAGTCCAGTGGTATAGCAGAGTACCAAATGTGTACGCAGAGCAGTGTTGTAAAATATAGAGCGTTGGGATTGTTTACTTTTCGAAATCAAGCCCTTTCTCCAACTGTCTACACATTCAAATGAATAGAGGACGCGTACTGGGGGATGCATTGTTGGGAATTGTGGGGAGGTTCCCGGTCGGGCTGTGCGTCCCCCGCAGTTGGTGGTCTCAGAGCCGCGTAGCCATGTCACAACAGGACTACCGCGTCTCAGCGTTTCATTAATGGTCCCCAGATAAGGGACGTATCAGATATTAAACTGACAGGAACAGATTTTTTGTAACAGATACTACACTTTATCTTAGCCAAAAGGCAGTCAAGTATCTTAACTGTCAAACTAAATATGGCCAGAGGAGCCAGATGTGCGCATACATACAATCATACACATTCCAAAACATATTGGCACACACACCATATCCGACCAACTTCTAACACCTGATCAGAGGTGATCATAACATCGAGTTTGACAACTTTACTTTCTAGTTCTACATGAAAGATCCCAAAATAACTTGGAATGTATTTTATTTCAAATATAAACAGATCTCCCGTTATTTAGAATGTTGCTGTGCATTAGTTCACACCATAGCGGTCTCTGTGATGTTAAAATGTGGCCTTTCCATGACAGATTGACAGGGTTTTCACTTGATACAATTCTGTTGGTTCTACTGCAACACACAAGCTCATTAAGTGCTTGGTAGATTTATTTATTTAGTACAAATTTTACCCCCTTTTATCTCCCCAATCTCATGGTATCCAATTGTTAGTAATTACTATCTTGTCTCATCGCTACAACTCCCATACGGGCTCGGGAGAGACGAAGGTCGAAAGCCATGCGTCCTCCGAAACACAACCCAACCAAGCCGACACTGCTTCTTAACACAGCGCGCCCGGAAGCCAGCCGCACCAATGTGTCGAAGGAAACACCATGCAATGTGTTGGAGGAAACACTGTGCACCTGGCTACCAGGTTAGCGCGCACTGCCCGCCACAGGAGTCGCTGGTGCGCGATGAGACAAGGATATCCCTACCGGCCAAACCCTCCCTAACCCGGACGACGCTAGGCCAATTGTGCGTCGCCCCACAGACCTCCCGGTCGCGGCCGGTTGCGACAGAGCCTGGGCGCGAACCCAGTCTCTGGTGGCACAGCTAGCGCTGCGATGCAGTGCCCTAGACCACTGCGCCACCCGGGAGGCCTTTTGGTAGATTTTTTAATACTATTTGAACCCAGTTCTGCTATTACAGCACTCCACAACTCATAATCTGCTCAGCAATCTAGTACAATTTAAAGATCAAACGATGATTATACCTGGTATGGTTGGGGGGCTGCTGTGGTGGTTGAACCGCCAGCGCTACCTGAAAATATATTGTAAGCTAAATACAATTGTCATGCTTGAATAACAAATACTTCTGCACTACAAAAACGGTTATCTCAGCGTTTCCCAAACTTGGTCCTAGGGACCCCAATGGGTGCACGTTTTGTTTTTTGCCTTAGCACTATGCAGCTGATTCAAATAATCAAAACTTGATGAGCTCATTATTTTAATCAGCTGTGTAGTGCTAGGGGGAAAAAATTAACCAAAATGTGTACCACCTGGGATCCCCCGGTTTGAGTTTGGTAAACCCTGCTCTATGTACTTCTAGGTTAAAGATCAGGTGACAATAATACCTCCTGGTGTGGTTGTAGATGGTTGGGGGAATGCTGTGGTGGTTGAACTCTCAATACTTCCTGAAAATACATAAGCAAAATACACTTGTCATGCTTGAATAACAAATATTTCTGTACTACAAAAACAATTCTTTATTATCTACTTCCTAGTCAAAGATCAGGGGACAACAATACCTCCTGGTGTGGAGGTTGTACTATCTGAAAATACTTCATAAGCAAAATAAGCTTAATTCGTTTGTGTTAAATAGTGCTGCAATGTTTACAATAGCAATACCAGCTTTATAACTGATGTTTCATCCCTTCAGTACAGCTAAGCAACAGTGGAACTTTAGAAACCGCTCTACTATCACATGTACTTCCACTCCAACTTTTTTTTGCATTAAAAAGATTGACAGAAGGCTTCTTACTTGGAATTTGAATTACAAATCTCTTTAGAATTGTAGAAGCACAGTCCACATAATACTGTTGCTTTTCATCTTCTTTGGTTACATTCCAAATTACAACAGCAAGGCCGTAGGCGTCATTCTTCAACTGGATCCTGTCCTGATAACGTGGATCCACAGTCAACTCTGACAGCTTCTTGCTATACTCGAACACTTGGCCAATTTTCTCTGTACATACACTGAAGTTTGACACAGGACACTGGTCATCATCAGGTATTTCTATGGATAAGGACTCCCCCACACAACAACGAAGTATATCCAAGAAAACTGTAAAAATATGAGAAAAACCATATTCACTGCACAATTTTTACAGCCACAGGAAAAATGATTGAACATTAAATAATGTTACTCCCCAGGCTTATTTTCAATATGCTGGTGCTATCTACATACACTTTCCCTCAGCCAACACTACAGATAGGGAAAAAAAATCAAGTAAAGCAGTATTTTTATGTATTGACTAATAAGGTGTGTCAAAAATGTGCCCTAAGCGACCTATAAATGGACAAGGGCAAATTTTCTTCAATCCCGTCAGTCATGTTGACTTACTCAAATTTATGCTGGTGGAACCTCTGCTGTAGGACAGCCATGTTACATTTTGTAAACGAGCCATTGATATAACAGCTGACCATGCAATAGCTGATCATTGTAACCAGGGCATGACATTAATATTTCGGTGAACCAGTGTCAGTGTCTGGTGGGCAAAAAATATTCACAGGACACTCAGACTATTAACTAGCTCTCAAGAACCCAAGGGGCCATACAGCCATTAGGTTCTCATTCAAACCATTGACAACAGCAGAAAATGTGTACAACACCTAGGATGCTCTGTCTAACTGTTAATAATCATTATGTGCAATATGCCTTTGAAATCTCAAACTACTTTCATATCACCCCATTTTAAAACAGAGATTCCTACAGAGGGGAATCCTGAGCTAATAAAAACTCTGGTCAGTGTTCAATAAAAATCTGTGGGAAAAAAACATTTGGTATCTCTAAAGTTATTTTGGATAATAATTGAGTGTTTAAGATTTGCAAAATCCCAGATTTTCATTAAATGCAATAAGAAATGACATTCAAATAATGTTTTGGCTTATTAAATAGAAATTACAAAAGGCCAAAATTGTGAACATTAAATTGGCAAAACATTGAAAATATACTTAGTTTGCGTTTGATTAATTTATTTTTTCCATTCCTTAGTCATCATCTCATCTCTGCTCAGGCAGTAACAGCCAAACATTAACTATGTACTCCCCATACTGTTCTGTCTTTAGTCATCCTATTTATACTGAACAAGAATTTCAACGCAAAATGTAAAGTGTTGGTCCCATGTTTCATGAGCTGAAATAAAAGACCAAAGAAATGTTCCATACGGACAAAATATGTATCTCTTAAATTGTGCACACATTTGTTTACATCCCTTTTAGTGAGCCAAGACCCCTTTGCCAAGACAATCCATCCACCTGACAGGCATGTAATATCAAGAAGCTGATAAAACAGCATGATCATTACACAGGTGCACCTTGTGCTGCGGAAAATAAAAAGGCCAATAAAATGTGCAGTTTTGTCACAACAAAATGTCACAGATGTCTCATGTTTTGAGGGAGTGTGCAATTGACATGCTGCAGGAATGTCCACCAGAGCTGTTGCCAGAGAATTTAACGTTAATTTCGCTCACAACCGCAGACCACGTTTAACTACACCAGCCCAGGACCTCCAAATCCGGCGTCTTGACCTGTGGTATCGTCTGAGACCAGCCAACCGTACAGCCGATGAAAACTAGTTTATACAACCAAATCATTTTTGCACAAACGGTCAGAAACTGTTTCAGGGAAGCTCATCCTTGTGCTCGTCATCCTTGCCAGGATCTGGACCTGACTGCAGTTCGGCGTCTTAACTGACTTCAGTTGGAAATGCTCACCTTCAACGGCCACTGTCACTCTGGAGAAGTGTGCTCTTCACAGCTGAATCCCGGTTTCAAATGTACAGGGCAGATGGCAGACTGCGTAGCGTGTACGGCATCGTGTGGGCGAATGGTTTACTGATGTCAACGTTGTGAACAGAGTGCCCCATGGTGGTGGGGTTATGGTATGGGCACGCATAAGCTATGGACAATGAAGACTATTGCATTTTATCGATGGCAACTTGAATGGACAGAGATACCGTGACGAGATCCTGAGGCCCATTGTGCCATTCATTCTGCACCATAACCTCATGTCAGCATGATAACGCATGACCCCATGTCGTAAGGATCTGTACACAATTCCTGGAAGCTGAAAATGTCCAAGTTCTTCCATGACAGCATACTCACCCATTGAGCATGTTTGGGATGCTCTGGATAGACGTGTAGGACAACGTGTTCCAGTTTACACAAATATCCAGCAACTTTGCACAGCCTTTGAAGAGGAGTGGGACAACATTCCACAATCAACTATGCAAAGGAGATGTGTCCTGCATGAGGTGAACAAATGGTGGTTACACCTGATACTGACTGGTTTCCTGATCCACGCCCCTACCTTAAATGTTTTTTTTTAAAGGAATCTGTTTTCCCAGTCATGTGAAATCCATAGAATAGGGCCTAATGAATTATTCCCTTATATGAACTGTAACATCTTTGAAATTGTTGCGTTAGTATTTTTCTTCAGTGTAGCTACGCTAGCTGCAGACGTGACAAAATCATCTTACTAGCTCTTCAAATTAGATAAGGCATCATTTCACGAACTTGATTTGCCTACAAAATGATTCGATTTATCTCCAGATAAACTGCGCGTTAGGTGCACAAAAAAACGGACTAAACGGAATTCAAGTAATCTGAACAGACATCGGTCAATTAGTTGTTTAATACCCCCCACCACACCAAAAAAAAAAAGTTGGTTAATTGTTCACCACTAGTCAAGAAGAGTTACAACTTGGATTAAAGGTATTTTAGTTGAGGAATGAGAATTTTAGGGAAGGTAACATGGATCTACTATTTTGCACTGAGTCTTTTCGACTAATTTTCTGGTGTTGTAGTACATTTTCAAGTATGTTATAAAAATACTAAATTCCAATTGTATAATTAATTAAAACAAACCTGTTTTCAACTGGCTGGAAGGCAGGCTGGACAAGAACCAGATTATAACTGGGCCAACACTCAGACACCTAAGGAGAAATTGACAAACCCATTTTCAATAAATCACATTCATAGTAACTTTATAACCAAGTGACTGTTAGGATATTACCATTATTTATGTATTAGCTAACGTTAATGATATCCTTAGCTAAGAATTTAACTCCAATGATGTTGACATCAATTTTAGCAAACGGATCATGTTCCATTGTAGTTCGAATCAATATAGCGTTACTCAGTAACGTGAATTAACGAATGACCCAGATATAAGTACAAGGCAATAATTTACGTTTGAAACATACGTAAATTAGCTAAAGCTAACCCACTTGCTCCTGGACATCATTTCGACGAACGATAGGTCAGGGAAAGCTAGGTCAGGGAAAGCTAGCTACAGTTACCGTTAGTTAACCTCTATCCTAACTTCAAGCCTTACATTACACAGATACTTTTGTCTTTAGCTAACGTTAGTTAGCTATAGCTTTTATACTAGACGCCGTTCAATGAAAAAAAATCGTAATATACAACGTCGTAAGCTTGCTAAATTTAACTAACTTTACAATTCGAAAAGCCAAGGTAGCTAACGTTAGTTAACATTGACTTGTCTTCTTAGCTAGCTTGCCTGAGATAGCTACTGTAGCTAACGTTTGCTAACACATCGACGAACTAGCAGAAGACTCACCAGCGAAAATCCATCTTCATTAACTAGCAAGCTACCCGCTAGCTACACTGCGTTGTTATAAGACCACAAGCCTTGAACGTGTTTAACTAGCTAGGTAAGGATTGCTCTGGCGCTAATGACGACACGACCATCTAGATTCACGTGTCGCCTATACCACTTTCTTGTTTTTAAAGGACTGTTCTGTAGCGAATGACGTCACGACCATTCGTTGCCTAATACCACTTTCTTGTTTTTAATTTTCGCGCTAAAGTGGCCATTGGGGGAGTTCTATTACCCTGTCCCGGTCTCAACCGAACAATGGCCGTCAGGTCATCGAAAGCGGGGAGGGAAGAGCACCCTTCTCAAATCAAACAGTAATCTGCTCCGCTCGGTCACGTTGTAAACAAGGAATCTAGGTAGATCGTCCAGAAACATTTCCAACATCTATTTTCCATCAAATACATGTTTGGATTTTCAAACTAGATAAACCGTTCTCATCAAAAGCAATACTTATTTCTACCCGCCAGAGCAGGGCATCTGTCCAATGAGGAGATGGGAGAGGCAGGACTTGCAGCGCCATCTGCGTCAGAAATAGGAACGACATCTATTTTAGCCCTTGGTGTCGCAGACGCTCGTTGGCGCTCGCAAGCAGTGTGGGTGCAATAATTGAATAACATGGGTTTCTAAATTTATTTTGCGACGCGCACGCGACGTGTCCGGTCTGGCCAGCTGTTTTGGGTTTCATGTAACACCATGCCCAAACCGGCTGCGCGTGTGCGCCATCGTGCGCTATCGTGCATAAATGTATTTTGTCCCCCTACACCAAACGCGATCACGACATGCAGGTTAAAATATCAAAACAAACTCTGAACCAATGACATTAATTTGGGGACAGGTCAAAAAGCATTAAACATGTATGGCAATTTAGCTAGTTAGCTTGCACTTGCTAGCTAATTTGCTCTATTTAGCTAGCTTGCTGTTGCTAGCTAATTTGTCCTGGGATATAAACATTGAGTTGTTATTTTACCTGAAATGCACAAGGTCCTCTACTCCGGCAATTAATCCACACATAAAACGGTCAACCGAATCGTTTCTAGTCATCTCTCCTCCTTCCAGGCTTTTTCATCTTTGAATTTACATGGTGATTGGCATCTAAACTTTCATAGTATTACCGCGACAACCGGTAAAAAAGTTTGTCGTTCAACCACCCACGTGGGTATAACCAATGAGGAGATGGCACGTGGGTACCTGCTTCTATAAACCAATGGGGAGAAGGGAGAGGCAGGACTTGCAGCGCTATCTGCGCCAGAAATAGGAATGACTTTTATTTTAGCCCTTGGCAACACAGACGCTCGTTGACACGCATGAGCAGTGTGGGTGCAATAATTGAATAACATAGATTTCTAAATATATTTTGCAACGCTCGCGTGCGCAACTCGTAGTAAGGGTATTACAGGAAGGAGCTCACCGGCCAAGCACATGCACTGTTGGGGATGCAAGGTCCGATCACTTCTGACACCAAGACAACAATGTAATGAAACAGGCAGGTAGCAGGTCTCGAACCCTCAACCTTCTAGCCCGAAGTCCAGTGCGCTATCGACTGTGCCGCAAAACCATGCTCGAGCTGCAGAGTCGATATCCGCGTTTTTAATTTTTTTTAAATATATACTTTAATTTTATTTGTTATTTTACCAGGTAAGTTGACTGAAAACGCGTTCTCATTTACAGCAACGACCTGGGAAATAGTTACAGGGGAGAGGAGGGGGATGAATTTCAGCCCTGCCACAAAAGGAACAGCTGACATCATGTCAGTGATTCTCTCGTTAACACAGGTGTGAGTGTTGACGAGGACAAGGCTGGAGATCATTCTGTCATGCTGATTGAGTTTGAATAACAGACTGGAAGCTTCAAAAGGAGGGTGGTGCTTGGAATCATTGTTCTTCCTCTGTCAACCATGGTTACCTGCAAGGAAACACGTGCTGTCATCATTGCTTTGCACAAACAGGGCTTCACAGGCAAGGATATTGCTACCAGTAAGATTGCACCTAAATCAACCATATATCGGACCATCAAGAACTTCAAGGAGAGCAGTTAAATTGTTGTGAAGGCGGCTTCAGGGCGCCCAAGAAAGTCCAGCAAGCGCCAGGACCGTCTCCTAAAGTTGATTCAGCTGTGGAATCAGGGCACCACCAGTACAGAGCTTGCTCAGGAATGGCAGCAGGCAGGTGTGAGTGCATCTGCATGCAGTGAGGCGAAGACTTTTGGAGGATGGCCTGGTGTCAAGAAGGGCAGCAAAGAAGCCACTTCTCTCCAGGAAAAACCATCAGGGACAGACTGATATTCTGAAAAAGGTACAGGGATTGGACTGCTGAGGACTGGGGTAAAGTCATTTTCTCTGATGAATCCCCTTTCCGATTTGTTTGGGGCATCCGGAAAAAAGCTTGTCCGGAGAAGACAAGGTGAGCGCTACCATCAGTCCTGTGTCATGCCAACAGTAAAGCATCCTGAGACCATTTATGTGTGGGGTTGCTTCTCAGCCAAGGGAGTGGGCTCACTCACAATTTTGCCTAAGAACTCAGCCATGAATAAAGAATGGTACCAACACATCCTCCGAGAGCAACTTCTCCCAACCATCCAGGAACAGTTTGGAGACGAACAATGCCTTTTCCAGCATGATGGAGCACCTTACCATAAGGCAAAAGTGACTCGGGGAACAAAACATCGATATTTTGGGTCCATGGACAGGAAACTCCCCAGACCTTAATCCCATTGAGAACTTGTGGTCAATCCTAAAGAGGCGGGTGGACAAACAAAAACCCACAAATTCGGACAAACTCCAAGCATTAATTATGCAAGAATGGGCTGCCATCAGTCAGGATGTGGCCCAGAAGTTAATTGACAGCATGCCAGGGCGGATTGCAGAGGTCTTGAAAAAGAAGGGTCAACACTGCAAATATTGACTCTTTGCATCAACTTCATGTAATTGTCAATAAAAGCCGTTGACGCTTATGAAATGCTTGTAATTATACTTCAGTATTCCATAGTAACATGACAAAAATATCTAAAGACACTGAAGCAGCAAACTTTGTGAAAATTAATATTTCTGTCATTCTCAAAACCTTTGGCCACGACTGTACATCTGCTCTCCTTTCTAGCCAATGCAGGCTCCTGGCAGGTTTTGCAGATATAAAGGGAATTTATAACATTAACATCCCCACAAAAAGATAACCAACAATTTTAGTTTAACTGCACGAACCCAGCCTTTACTTTGAAACATTCATACACCAATTGGCTTAATCATTTATCTACTAACTAAATAATCACAAATGCATAAACAAACAACACAGTAGATATGGTTACAAGGAAATGATAGGAAAGGTTCCCTAGTGGACTAAGCCGATATGACGGCTTGGTGAACAAAGGGAAGTAGGTGTGGACTGAGAACAGCGGGAAAGACAAAAAGGATTCACTACACAGTTGATGATTATATTAATTGAAATGCTAATCCTTTGCACATGAACGCTCACTCATTCGGGAATAACTGCAATCAATATATATTTACGCTCAGTGTGTCGTCCGTGTGTCTAAGATTTGCTCTTATTCTGTCGGGATCGATAGTCTCAGAGTCTCACCATTTCCTGCCGTGTAGCCAATGCTCCATGTGGTATGGTTAGGAATTCAATAACTATTACAACCTTAGCTTATACTGAGGTTTTTGTGGTCTGAAGAGGATTTCCTCAGGAGGGGGTTTTATTCGTAACAATAGAAAAGGCGGGTCTATGAAGCCAGATCATGTCTGTGCTCACGGGGGCGGGCCAATGACTTAGTTAAACTTTAGGGAATACAATTCTTTCACATTAAAGGTTTAACATCATGTTACATCATTTCACAAATAGTTTCATCTTTACTCATTCATTTTATACAATAATTAGATGCAAACCCCATAATTGAGATATAGTTGTGTGTGTTTCCTGTCCTCTCTGAGGTCACCAAATGAAACACACTCATCATACCCGTCCCTTAAGTGTCCACGGACCACGGGGAGAGAGTCTCCGCCAGGAATTTACAACCTGAGAAAACAGTGTAGGTGTAGGAGAGCGAAGGAGAGAGGGGGATGCCACAATCTATACCCAGAAAGGGCCACGTCATGACACAAGGCAAAAATCTGTCATTCTGCCCCTGGGCAAGGCAGTTAACCCACTGTTTCCAGGTACCGAATACATGGATGTCGATTAAGGCAGACCTCTGCACCTCTCTGATTCAGAGGGGTTGGGTTGAATGCAGAAGACACATTTCATTGGAATGCATTCAGTTGTACAATTAACTAGATCTTTTCCCTTTCTTGGTTACCTCCCTGACCAAGGCCCATCTCCCCCGATTGCTCAGTTTGGCCGGGGGGCCAGCTCTAGGAAGAGTCTTGGTGGTTCTAAACTTCTTCCATTTAAGAATGATGGAGGCCACTGTGTTCTTGGGGACCTGCAATGCTGCAGAATTTTTTTGGTACCCTTCCCCAGAGCTGTGCCTCGACACAATCCCGTCTCGGAGCTCTACGGACAATTCCTTCAACCTCATGGCTTGGTTGTTGCTCTGACATACACTGTCAACCGTGGGACCTTATATAAACAGGTGTGTTCCTTTCCAAATCATGTCCAATCAATTGAATTTACCACAGGTAGACTCCAATCAAGTTGTAGAAACATCTCAAGGATCATCAATGGAAACACGATGCACATGAGCTCAATTTCAAGTCTCTGAATCTCGAGGGTCTGAATACTTATGTAAATAAGGTATTTCTGTTATTAATTTAATACGTTTGCAAACATTTCTAAAAACCTGTTTTCGTTTTGTTATTATGTGGCATTGTGTGTAGATTGCTGAGGATTATTTATTTTTTTAAATCCATTTTAGAATAAGCCTGTAACATAACAAACTTTTGAAAAAGGGGTCTGAATACTTTCCGAATCCACTGTATAGAGTGAGAGCAGAGTTTTTACCATCGTATTCCCCCATGTTAGGCTAGCTTCCTCTCTGTAGTGTATGTAGCTCTTTGCTAACAAATACTTAAGGTGTGATTTTTTGATAACACTTGTAAGTGTAAGTACAATTTAAGTATTGCAATTACTCATTACATTGTACCTAGGGTAGGTTACTGCTGTAAATTAGTGTAAGTACAATGTAACAATGAGTAATTACAATACTTGTTCATCTGCACGTACAAGTATAATTACACAGTAATAAGGGCACTGTAATGTGTTACAGATTTTTCAAAATGGTGGAACTAAATACATAAAGTGCTTTTATTCTAAATGGTCAAACTATTTGTCTCATATATTCATTATTTGATTTTCATAGACAATACTCACTTTTGATGATGAGAATCATCACAGTCCTCATGCGTTGTAACAGGAACAGCCTCCCAGTCCTCACCTACAGAAAACTTAAACATGAAATGAAAGTGTGTTGGGGGTGTGGTGGAGCACAATAACAACTTCCTAAAATGTTTACACCCAGACATATCAGTCAATCAGAAAAGCACATTAAGAATGTATTTCTCAGAACGACTAGATTTACTGTTCCTTTGCATGTTTTGACTAAAATGTAAATGTTAAACTTTCACTGTCAGTGTACTTGCAAAAATCTCATGAATTTGATGAAGAACATTGTTTTATTCCAGTGTTTGTTAACAGCAATGTATTTGGTCCATGACCTCTGCACTAAATGGAGCTGTTCATTTCCAGTATCTATTCAATAGAATTGTGCTATTGGCTGTTCTTTGAGCAAATACAAAAAGTTAAATTGAGGAATCTTGAAAACATGAGAGCAGTTAAAAAAAAAAAACATTCTGATACAGTTCAAACCATGGCTTGATTGGCTCTCGGTGGCCCTCTCTGTTTCCTGTACCGGTGGTAGGTGGACTTGTTACCCACAGAAAAAAAGAAATGTGTTAATGCATTCACATCCTATGCAGTTCTTTCAGGAACTGACAGGAAACAATGAACAAGAGAACAGCTCTAACAATTCTATGCTGTAAGTAGAAATGTATTTCATCCACTTCGTAGATATATTGTTTACATTTGATTAGGTTTAAGTATTCTGTTAATAAGGTTTAAAACCTTTAAATGTCTTATGAAAATGTCCATGCTCTGAGGCTTTGGGAGCAGGTCAAAATTAGATTCTAGTGAAACCAGGGGACACAGTCACCCTTAGCTGTGACATTACCCTGGAGTACGAGATCATGTGGTTTGTTCTTCGTCCCGATGCCACTCTTTCAGTAGCCATCACTATAAAGACAAATACACCCCTGTTCTCTGTGTCTTCTGCCTGTTGACGACCTGCTAAGAAATCATTTGCACCCAATAATTCTAACATTTTCACATAATCAGCTTTTTGAAATGTCTTAATATTTACATGGTGCACCTCACGCTGTCATCCAGCTGTTCTTTATTTTCACATTTATGAGGATGGATAAAAAACTAAACATATGTCCTCTGATATAGATCCTGACAAACGAAAATTCTGGAACAACTTGTTTGAAGCCTGCCATCTAGTGGACCAATATCCAGAAAACAGGAAAGCATATAAATTAGGATAGAGGACCAAACATAATAAAATTGAAAGATGACAAAATAAAATGTCTGGTGTTTGAGCTGTCCCGTGATACACTGGGCCTAACTTCTGTCTCTTCTTACATCTAAGTAGGTGGTCGATGGGTACTACAGATGTTTACACATTTGTTGAACACCTTGTGTGTCTTGACTCCAGTGTTGATTGCATGAACAAAATGTTCAGGGCGTTGGAGATAGAAATGTATTGAATAGAACAATATTATTTTAACATATGATCTTAAAAATCATGTGTCACATCTACCAATCCATCCAAGGACCAATTAATCAAAATAGTGGCTTAACCATAAATCTAACTAAATATTTGTTAATTATCTGAACAACCTGCTATGTTATGCTGTATATAACACTCATCAACCAAATCAGATTATAGGAACATTTTATTCAAAAGGTTAGAGATAGAAAATGGATAAAAAGTCACTCCACAACTGGTTGAAAATATAAAATAGGATTTAAAAAAAACACAATGTGGCACACAGAGCTTAGACAGTAATAGTCAAACATTGCACAGTATTTCCTTTGGCGTCCTCTATAATATATTAAATCATCTAAATAGTATTGCTATCAGTTATCATACATCTATAAACATATGCAGAAACAAAAACAAAGTACAGTAGTACATAGTTACAAAAAGACGCATCTATCTAAGGGAGTGTTTGGATATCGACCAGTCTGAATAGCAAGAGGGGCCACTTCACATCTACATTCTGCAAAAGAGCATCTATATAAATTAGATAAAACTGAACTACCTAAAGTTATGTCTCAAAAGAGCATCGATATTGATTAAATAAAACTGAACTATGTAAAGTTGTCTCAAGAGCATTTAAAAGGCAGTATGTGTGCAATTTGCTAACTTTCAAATGAGCTTCATAAGGAAAGAAATGTGTTGATCTATTCTGACATTAAAACCTTTGATCATAAATAAATTATTTGTACTGTGTATATCAAAACGTTTTTCAGCTGGTAGTCTTTTTGAAGATCAATGACTGTGGGATATTACCAGGGGTGAGTAACAGTTTTATAATTGAACATCTCTTAACTTACTTTCTACAAAGTAGGCTACTGACCTTGAGATACTGAGGAAGGTGAGGATTGTCTAGTTGTTTAACTCATTTGGGAGGTTATACAAAATATAGCTTAAAACACTGTCCTGAAACGGGTCACTGGAACAAATCAGGTGCAAAATGATATAGGTCAGTATTTCATTATACAAAACATTTTAACTTGCCAATCCCATTATCATAAGAGGTGTAATCATAATGCTGACAATGATCAACCGTTAGAAAGGTTGAAGAAAATCACAAGTACAGTAGTTGTACAGTAAGGCTGAGGGTTTAAAGGGATAGTTTAGGATTTTACACAGCTTATTGTTAGGCTCCTCACTCTGCCAGTAGTCTTTGGGCCAAGAGAAACAGTAATGCATGGTTCAGTTCCCTTTAAACAGCAACTTCAAAACGTCACATAACTTAAGCCAACAGTAGCTAACGCTCAATAGAAGTGAATGGGACATTGCATTTAGAAAACACTTTGAAAAAGATTCCACCGGAGCAGACCAGCAAAAAACATGCCCCTGAGTTTGATTGATTATTAATGCTCATGGCAAGCCCGCACAGGGCAAAATCATAGTGTCTAGCCAACCTTAGTAACAAAGACATAATTTCATTGTTCTGCTGTGTCCATTGATGTGTTGTTTTGATTTAAAACTTGGAGCTCGGCCAAGGGAGGATCTTCATTCAACTTTTTGTTTTTATGTTTCCTGATGCATACTACTACTACTACCACCACCACCACCACCACCACCACCACCACCACTACTACTACTACTACCCCTACTGGTACCAGCCCAGCAAGCTGTTCCACATGTAGACCTGCAGAGACAGAAAAAAAATAACTGTTATAGTACTAGATTATTTCCTGGTTCTGGTACTAACATATAAATGAACACAAATTTCCATACAAGTAAACCCATGTTATGTAATGATTTCTCATGACAGGAAATGACTTGATAGCACTACTACAGGGAAGTCATTGTCGCGAAACTAACATTGACTTTGATATAATACTTGTGGTATTAGATAGGCATTTTTTTCACCATATTGCGTAAGTCAACGTACTGTATAAAACATGTGGCTAACATTCCATCTGAAGAGCTAATGGGTATGCAGGCTTTTGTTACAGCCCTGCTCAAACACCCAATTCTGATTTTCATGGTCCTATAGAACAGTACAATATTGTGTGCTAATGTATTAGGAAAAAATTGAAACAATTACCAAAAACGTTTTAAAAAATCTGAAAGTAAAAAATAAAAGGCCTAATTCCCTGTTCAAATGTATACATTTCCATGCGTTCTATATTGCTAACGTTCTCTGAATCATTGTAGGAAAGAATGCAATCTCAGCAGCTTTCATGTGGTCCAAAAGTTGAGCAAATTACACCAAAATTTACCGAATGATACTTTTACAAACATAATGCACCCGCAGCGCTGGAAAGGTGTTTAGGACATGTTCTATAGTTGCCATGTCGTCTCCCAGTAGCGGCCTAAGAACAGAGCTCCCGTAAATTTGTACATTGTTGTTTTCAATTATTCCTTTTTGATAACATCGTGTTTTTATTGCATATATCTGGGGGGTTTTGAGCCACGGATTTGCAAATTGACTGACAGGTTAACACTTAGATTGGCTAGCTGGCCGACTAGTGTTTTTGTTTGAAAGATGCATCTGGACACAGTACCATCTTTTTTGTTTCTTTTGAGAACATCATTTGAGTTGGTGGCTGAAGTGTGAGAGGAGTGAGACAGTGGAACCCAGCAGAGATAAGGCAGAGGGCTCGTAGAGTGGACGACCGGCTACTATTCTGAACTTAGTGTGGTGAGATGTCTGGCGCTCAGAGCTGCTAAGGCATCACCCGAGTGGGTGCTACAGAGTGCAAGAGGAGAAGTCCAGTGGCTATATACGACTCAGGTTGGTTCCCAGACTTGCCCTCTACAAGATCTTCAGCAGACTCCATTATCGTTATCTACCATCCTCTGTCTAGCTCCCGTCGCTCAAGCCATGAACTGACCCTCCATCTTCAGAGGATGCAGCTTTGAAAGACTTGACCTTTGCTTGTTTGTTTTTTTGCTCATTAAGCTCTTTGAAATTCTATGGAAAGCGTTAAAGAAATGTAATAAATGATTATTAATTAATACATAGTTAACTAGCGAGCTAACTTTGGATCTATCTAGCTAGGCCTAATGTTTAGAATTTGACATCCAACCGCTAATGTATAGTCTATCAACATTTAATACCATGCTGCTGCACTGAGCCTGCTTCAGCACTTAAGGGTCTATCAGAGTATCAAATGTGTACGCACAGCAGTGTTCTAAAATATTGGAGCATTGGGATCGAATTCAAGCAATTTCTATAACTGTCTAAACATTCAAATGAATAGAGGACGCGTACTGGGAGATGCGTTGTTGGGAATTGTGGGGAGGTTCGTGGTCGGACTGTGCGTTGCCCGAAGATGTTTGTCTCAGAACTGCGTAGCTGTGTCACAATGGGACGCAGGACTATGTCTCAGCGTCTGGATTATGATTCCGCTTTACTCTCCCGCTCCGGTCAGCCGCACTTGAAGAGAATCACACATGATATAAACGTTGGCCTACACCAAAGAGACAAAACTCCCGGTACAGTCACTGGAAGGATATTTCCCACTGATTTGTATAAAAAATGTCAAGAGTTGAGAGATGTTTGATAGAACCAGTACAGGAAGATCTTCATATTGGATATTATTATTATGGTATTACGCACTACTACCGGCGGGAAAAGCAATATACATGCAACCCTACCCTGCAGTCCAATCAAAAGTTGACCACTTTAACCCATCCCCTCCGAAAGACACGCATACATATACAGGTTGGACAGGTAGGAGCCTGCCACACTGGGTGCCCAAGGAGCAGTTGTGTGTGTGTGGGGGTGGGGGGTTTAAACGTGCCTTGCTCAAGGGCATGCAGGCAATGGCATCTAGGCAACCCTCACTTCCCGCCAGACTCGGGATTCGAACTGGCAACCTTCTTGTTGTTGGCTCACCTCTCTAACCATGAGGCTACCTGCAGCCAGAGAGGTGCACCCTTCCTGGAGAGCCTGCATTACTAGGTCGATGCGTGCAGCAGATGAGCAAGCCCCTATTCCATCTCCCCGTTCCAAAAAACTATTTCATATATGGCCCCCAGATAAGGGACGTAGCAGATATTACACTGACAGGAACAGATTTTTTAAGAGATACTACACTTGATCTTAGCCAAAAGGCAGAGAAGCCAAAAAAGTTTAAAAGGATCTTGACTGTCAAACTAAATATGGCCAGAGGAGCCAGATGGGGGCAAATACACAACCATACACATTCCAAAACATATTGGCACATACACCAGATCTGACCCACTTCTAGCTCCTGATCAGAGGTGATCATGACATTGAGTTAGACAACTTTACTGTCTAGTTCTACATGACAGATCCCAAACAATAACTTGGAATGTATTTGATTTCAAATACAAACAGGGCTCCCGTTATCTCTCTGTTTCAGAGGGGTCGGGTTAAATGAGGAAGACACATTTCAGTTGAAGGCATTCAGTTGTACAACTGACTAGGTATCCCCTTTCCCTCATTTAGAATGTTGCTGTGTGTTAGTTCACAACACAGCTTTCTATGCGAGGTGAAAATATGGCCTTTCAAAAAGACAGATCGGCAGGGTTTTCACTTTTGGTACAGTTCTGTTGGTTCTACTGCAACACACAAGCTCATTAAGTGCTTGGTAGATTTGTTATACTATTTGAACCGAGTTCTGCTATTACTGCACAACTCACAATCTACTTAAACTTAAAGATCAGACGATGATTATACCTGTTGTGGTTGAAGATTGTTGTGGGGCTGCTGTGGTGGTTGAACTCAGTGCTACCTGAAAATATATCATAAGTAAAATACACTTGTCATGCTTGAATAACAATTATTTCTGCACTACAAAGATGGTTCTCTATCTTAGTGTTTCCCAAACTTGTTCATGGGGACCCCAAGGGGTGTACGTTTTGGTTTTTGCCCGAGCACTACACAGCTTATTTAAATAAGCTTGATGAAAGTTGATTCTTTTAATCAGCTATGTAGTGCTAGAGGGAAAAAAGAGAGCCAACATGTGTACCCCCCGGGGTCCCCCGGTTGAAGTTTGGGAAACCCTGCATTATCTTCTTCCAGATTAACGATCAGGTGACAATAATACCTCGTGTGGGTGTAGATGGTTGTGGGGCTGCTGTAGTGGTTGAACTCTCAGTAATGTCTGAAAATATACCATAAGAAAAAAAAGCTTAATTAGTTTGTGTTAAATAGTGCTGCAATGTTTACAATAGCAATACCAGCTTTATAACTGATGTTTCATCCCTTCAGTACAGCTAAGCAACAGTGGAACTTTAGAAACCGCTCTACTGTCACATGTACTTCCAAACCAACTTTTTTTGCATTAAAAAGATTGACAGGAAGCTTCTTACTTAGAATTTGAATTACAAATCTCTTTAGAATTGTAGATGCACAGTCCACATAATACTGTTGCTTTTCATCTTCTTTGGTTACATTCCAAATTACAACAGCAAGGCCGTTGGCGTCATTCTTCAACTGGATCCTGTCCTGATAACGTGGATCCACAGTCAACTCTGACAGCTTCTTGCTATACTCGAACACTTGGCCAATTTTCTCTGTACAAACACTGAAGTTTGACAACGGACACTGGTCATCATCAGGTATTTCTATGGATAAGGACTCCCCCACACGACAACGAAGTGTTTCCATGAAAACTGTAAATAGGAGAAAATATTCACTGCACAATTTTTACAGCAACAGCAAAAATGATTGAACATTAAATAATGTTACTCCCCAGGCTTATTTTCAAGATGCTGGTGCTATCTACATACACTTTCCCTCAGCCAACAATACAGAACAGGAAAAAAATCAAGTAAAGCAGTATTTTTATGTATTGACTAATAAAGTGTCAAGATTATTTTCAATAATTCAAAAAAAAAGAAAAAAAGGCTATAACGATGGTTAAAAATGTACCCTAAGCAACCTATAAATGGGACAATCCCGTCAGTCATGTTGACTGACTCAAATTTATGCTGGTGGAACCTCTGCTGTAGTCCAGCCATGTTACATTTTGTAAACGAGCTAGCAAATGGAAACTTGGGAAGGAACAGAAAATAAACATCCACTCGAACTATGTCCCACCAAAAAAATACTGAAATATATGGTAAAACAGATAACAGTAAAAGTGTATATGCTCTATTTGTAAAGTAATTTAGGATGATAATTATGTTGAGTGTAAGGTTTCCAAACCAGTATTGCAATTAAGGATAGAGCGTTTCACACCTTCAATTCCACTCAGCTAATTAAAATGGAGTTGGTCAGAACAGCAAACTTTACCAGCAGAAAACACAAACATGCTTCGATGTCTCCAACTTACAATAGGAGTGTAACGGTACAGTACTCATACCGAACCGGTCGGCACGGGGACCTCGGTCCAGTCTGCACTGCGTACTTGAATGAATACATTCAAAAAAGAACACTAGGCCTATGCTTACTCCGCATTGTACAGTGAGCTCCAAAAGTATTGGGATAATGACCAATTCTTTTTTGGGGGGGGAGGATCTGTACTCCAGCACTTTGGATTTGAACTGATACAATGACTAGGAGGTTAAAGGTACAGACTCAACGTATTTTCCTCCATAAATCGGGTGAACTGAATTACAGCACTTTTAGTACATAGTGCCCCCCATTTTAGGGGACCAAAAGTATTGGGACAAATTTACTTAAATGTGTATTCAATTAGTCAAGTGTAGTATTTGGTCTCATAAACCTGGCACGTAATGATGACATCAAACGTGTTACTTTACAAACTTTTTGGATGCATTTGCAGTTTGTGTTTCAAATTATTTTGTGGCCAACAGAAATTAACAGTAAATAATGTATTGTCATTTTTATTGTAAATAAAAATAGAATGTTTCTAAACACTTCTCAATGAATGTGGATGCTACCATGATTATGGATAGTCTTGAATGAATCATGAATAATGATGAGAAAGTTACACAAAATTGTCTGTAGCGATGGTGTTCTCCGTTTTGCTCTACGACCCCCACAAACATCTTGGGGGACCCCTCTGTGGAAAGGTGGGACTCTCACAAACATGTACATGTGTTTTTTCCCCTCTAAGACCATTGCCACAGGAAGCAGGAGTGCTGAGGGTGCTGCAGCACCCCCTGAAAAATCGGAATAGCATATTTTCACAAAAGTAGTTCACTGGACCTTCACTAGTCCTGTATTAGCAGACAGATATAGCCTTCTCTAGCACAGCCGCAAAAAATGACAGCGCTGCAATGTATATATCAGTGTATTGCAGAAATCGTACATGCATTGGATTGCAATGCAGGTGTGGTAAAATAATCCAGTCCAGTTTAATGAATTATAGTGTAGGTTAATTCGAGGCCGAGTGGCGCAGTGTTTAAGACACTGCATCGCAGTGCTAGAGGCGTCAATCCCAGGCTGTATCACAACCAACCGTGATCGGGAGTCCCATAGGGCGGCGCACAATTGGCCCAGCGTCATCCGGGTTAGGGAAGGGTTTGGCCGTCATTGTAAATAAACGTGAATAATTTACAATGACGGCCTACCCCGGCCGAACTTGGACGACACTGGGCCAATTGTGCGCCGCCCTATGGGACTCCCAATCACAGCCGTATGTGATTCAGCCTGGATTTGAAACAGGGTAGTGACACCCCTTGCACTGAGATACAGTGCCTTAGACCGCTGCGCCACCCGGGAGCCCAGAAGATCACAGTGGCCTCCATCATTCTTAAACGGACAAAGTTTGAGCTGGCCACCCAGACAAACTGAGCAATCGGGGGAGAAGGGCCTTGGTCAGGGCGGTGACCAAGCACCTGATGGTCACCCTGACAGAGCTTCAGAGTTCTCTGTGGATATGGGAGAACCTTCCAGAAGGACAACCATCTCTGCAGCACTCCACCAATCAGGCCTTTATGGTAGAGTGACCAGAGGGAAGCCACTCCTCAGTAAAAGGCACATGACAGCCCACTTGGAGTTTGGCAAAAGGCACCTAAAGGACTCTGACAATGAGAAACATTCTCTGGTCTGATGAAACCAAGATTGATCTCTTTAGTCTGAAAGCAAAGCGTCACATCTGGAGGAAACCTGGTACCATCCCTATGGTACCCCCTGTATATAACCTCACCACTGTTATTTTACTGCTGCTCTTTAATGATTTGTTACTTTTATTTCTTATACATTTACCTCACACTTACGTTTCTTACAACTGCATTGTTGGTAAAGGTCTTGTAAATAAGCATTTCAATGTAAGGTCTACACACCTGTTGTATTCGGCGCATGTGACAATTTGATTTAATTAATTAAAAACCAACCTGAGTTCGACTGGCTGAAAGACAGGAACCAGATGACTGCAACACTCAGACAACTAAAAAGAAATTGACAACTTGTTATCGACAAACGTTCATAACCAAGAGACTGTTAAGAGATGGCCATTATTAATATAAAAGGTCATCAGACCTGTTTGAAACTTCATAACCAGAGCCATATAACTAAAGTTAGCTATTAATAGATGGCTCTGATCGTTGCTAGCCCATTTGGTCTCTGGCTTCGTATTTAACTTATCTAACGTTAACGTTACTTCATCATGGTCAAATTAGCTGACGTTACACAGATATTATAGCTAGTGATCTATGTCGTCAGATTTAACGTTAATGTAAGTTATCACAGACGCCGGTCAATGAAGAAAAAAAAGCGACGTAGCCATGTTAACTAGATACAAGCCGAGACGGTAGCTAGCGTTGACTGCTTGCTAGCTAGCTAGCTTGCCTGAGAGAGCAAACTCGCAGAAAAAGTATAGTTAACCTTGACTAAACAGTAGATATCGGTCAGAATTGTTGACACATACATCGACGAACAAGTAGAAGACTCACCTGCGGAAATTCATCTTGATTAATTAGTTACAGCTGAAGACTAATTTTAATCCTGGAAATCTATAACCTGACTCGAACAGCACTAGCGGTATACTGGAAGCAATGACTATAGCTACAGGATTTTAACATTGCCGGGGACAACCAACTTCCCGCGGTACCGCAGTCAAGTAGACTACCGCCTCCTTTATGTTAATATTCGCTCTAGTTCTACCAATAGCGAAGCAGCGCAGAGCCAACCGCCATATACAATCCACAGAAGACGCAGATCAATGCAGGGGGAAAATTCCTGTTAACATGAGTACATAGTGCTTTCTAGAAAGCAGCTAAAACCCAGTGCACTCAGGCAGGTTTTAGCCACAGATAAAAAGGGAAACCGTTTAGATTTAGTTATACAAAATGTGTTTATCTAGTTAACGTTAGTTGCCTATCATCTACATCAGCGTTAAACTCATGCATATTATTTGTAATCTTACATCTGGCTCAATAAACTGAGGTATCATGACGAAACGAAGCAAACTCTTTAAATAAACATTTTGCTTAGTTAAAATAAATACGTCTACGTACCAACGCCATTGCCAGACCACCACACTTCTTCACTGCATGCTGTTTCTGAACTGCTGTGGCGGGAAACTGGAGGGTGTTGTTTAGTGGTAGGCGGAGTCAGAGGTAGCGTTCGTTTTGTGCCCCGGTTCATATATCATTGAGTGCATCCTTTTTCCTCCCCCCATCCTGATACACCCAAGCGTCCAACCGCAATAAGCTCGATGCGCCGCCAGGGCCAACGACTTGTATTTTCAAAGAAAACATTTCCATCTAGGACACAGGTGTCAAACTCATTCCACGGAGGGCCGAGTGTCTGCGGGTTTTCGCTCCTCCCTTGTACTTGATTGATGAATTAACATCACTAATTAGTTAGGAACTCCCCACACCTGGTTGTCTAGGGCTTTATTGAAAGGAAAAACCAAAAACCTGCAGACACTAGGCCCTCCGTGGAATGAGTTTGACACCCCTGATCTAGGACATCTACTCGAAACGGTGCCTGAGGAAGGCCCGCATCATCATCAAGGACCCCACATACACCAGCCAGGAGCTGTTCACTCCCTTAGGCTACTACTGTCCTGCAGACTGTATCGGAACAAGAGGTCCGATACCAACAGCTTTAGACAATTTCTGTCTACAAGCCGTCAGACTGCTGAACACTTGAACTGGATCTGCTCTGATTCTCTTTACCTTAACACACACCCACCCAGACATCCACAAGCACACACATTAAATCAAATCAAAGTTTATTTGTCACGTGCGCCGAGGTGTCACAAAATTGGTCACAACAGGTGTAGGTAGACCTTACAGTGAAATTTTTAAGTAAAAAAAAAGGTATTAGGTGAACAATAGATAAGTAAAGAAATAAAAACAACAGTAAAAAAGACAGTGAAAAATAACAGTAGTGAGGCTATATATAGTAGAGAGGCTATATACAGACACCGGTTAGTCGGGCTGATTAAGGTAGTATGTACATGTAGGTATGGTTAAAGGGACTATGTATATATGATAAACAGAGAGTAGCAGTAGCGTAAAAGAGGGGTTGGTGTGTGGCACTCAATGCAAATAGTCCGGGTAGCCATTTGATTACCTGTGCATGAGTCTTATGGCTTGGGGGTAAAAACTGTTGAGAAGCCTTTTGGTCCCAGACTTAGCGTTCCGGTACTGCTTGCCATGCGGTAGTAGAGAGAACAGTCTATGACTGGGGTGGCTGGAGTCTTTGACAATTTTTAGGGCCTTCGACTGACACCGCCTAGTGTAGAGGTCCTGGATGGCAGGCAGCTTAGCCCCAGTGATGTACTGGCACTACCCTCTGTAGTGCCTTGCGGTCGGAGGCCGAACAGTTGCCGTACCAGGTAGTGATGCAACCAGTCAGAATGCTCTCGATGTTGCAGCTGTAGAACCTTTTGAGGATCTAAGGACCCATGCCAAATCTTTTTAGTTTCCTGAAGAGGGCTTTGTTGTGCCCTCTTCACAACTGTCTTTGTGTGTTTGACCATTCTAGTTTGTTGGTGATGTGGACACCAAGGAACTTGAAGCTCACAACCTGCACCACTACAGCCCCGTCGATGAGAATGGGGGCGGGCTCGGTCCTCCTTTTCCTGTAGTCCACAATCATCTCCTTAGTCTTGGTTACGTTGAGGGATAGGTTGTTATTCTGGCACCACCCGGCCAGGTCTCTGACACTCATGAACATACAAGTATCTTATATCATTTAAAAGCTTAAATTCTTGTTAAAACTTCTTATGGATCAAATCCCTTCAGTGAGATCAATTTGACAACATCCGGTGAAATGGCAGAGCGCCAAATTCAAATTAATTTACTATAAATATTAAACTCTCATGAAATCACACATGCAATACAACAAATTAAAGCTACACTTGTTGTTAATCCAGCCACGGTGTCAGATTTCAAAAATGCTTTACGGCGAAAGCAAACCATGCTATTATCTGAGGACAGCACCTCATCAAACAAAGACAGACAATCATAATTCAACCCGCCAGCCGCGACACAAAACTCAGAAATAAAGATATAATTCATGCCTTACCTTTGACGAGCTTCTTCTGTTGGCACTCCAATATGTCCCATAAACATCACAAATGGTCCTTTTGTTCGATTAATTCCGTCGTTATATATCCAAAATGTCCATTTATTTGGCGCGTTTGATCCAGAAAAACACTGGTTCCAACTCACGCTACATGACTACAAAATCTCTCATAAATTACCTGTAATCTTTGTTCAAACATTTCAAACAACTTTCGTAATACAACTTTAGGTATATTTTAACGTAAATAATCAATAAAATTTAAGACGGGATAAACAGCGTTCAATACCGGACTAAAACAAAGAAAGCATGTTCTAGGTCACCCGCACCAAATCATTAGTGACACAGGAAAATAACAGGGCTACTTCTTAATTTCTCTAAAGAAAAACATCAACCAATTTCTAAAGACTGTTGACATCTAGTGGAAGCTATAGGAACTGCAAGGATATTTCTATTAAAACGACCTTGCCATAGAAAACCAATGGAAAACAGATTAACATCAACATTTTGTTCCCTGGATGGATTGTGCTCGGGGTTTCGTCTGCCAAATCAGTTCTGTTATACTCACAGACTTTATTCAAACAGTTTTAGAAACTTTAGAGTGTCTGTCCAAATCTACCAATTATATGCATATCCAAGCTTCTGGGCCTGTGTAACAGGCAGTTTACTTTGGGCACACATTTCATCCAGACGTGAAAATAGCGCCCCCAAGCCATAATCTAACTGCGTTGTCCGATTTACAATAGGCTTTACAGCGAAAGCATACCATGCGATAGTCTGAGGACGGCGCCCCACATCAACATGTTTTTCAACCAGCACAGGCTTCACAAAATTAAATAAATCACAGGCTTTTGAAAATATTCCTCTGTTCGCAATCCCAAGGGATACAACATGAATGGTCGTTTTTGTTAGATAAAATCCGTCTTTATATCCCAAAAAGTCTGTTTAGTTGGCGCCATCGATTTCAGTAACGTACGCTAACCCCATTCTGTACAAATATGCACAACCGCGATATTCAAACGAGGCTGCAAAGAAAACTAACTGTGATTGTTTTTGTGGACTGTGGCGACTGTGTTGTCATCAAAATCTGGGGTGTGAACTACGTTTCTATTCAAGCGTTGATTGACATGGTAATGGCTCTATAGTATTGGAGAAAAGTTGAAAAAACGGACGCCTCCGATGCTGTACGTTACATCGTGGCGTGTCATGGCGTAACGTACAGCACGCATAAAGCAACTAATTCTGTCTTACAGCCTCTCTCCACCAGGTCTAGCACTTCTCTCACTGTTTAAAAACAAGATAGGGACAAGGTAAGGGGGGATACCTAGTCATTTTTTGCATCATCATTACAAGCTATCATGACTCTCCAAAGCCGCTGTTTACTTCTGAAGATCACTTTAGCACCGCCCTAAAAACCCGATTCAAATTCAACACAAACCTTCAAATAGGTATGTAATGACACATTATATAAACTCTTTATAGTGTTTTATTTAAATTTTAGAGGTGATAAGTTGGACAGATAGAGTGAAAAAAAGTGGTTTCCCCACACAACATCACTCCTTCTCACTATCACGCAATAGGTTTCGCTTCCCCACCTGCCATTTTTAAAAAGACCTGACGGAGCTCATTGCCTTCTTGAATCATGCAGAGATGGGCATCGTGAAGGTCTCGTCATTGATTTTGTCAGAAAGGGGAGAAATTGTGCTTTACAACGGTATTGATATTACAGTTTATCTGGAAGTATTACGTTTTTTTTGGCGCTAAAATAAGGTCAATTGTACGGACCAGCGCGATGTAGTGAGTTAGTTTACGTTAATCCACTTGTTCAACATGCAGACAAACGAGTCCAAAAAGCTACCGCTAAACTTTGTTCAAACAAGTCAATCTACATTTCTAATTAATCATTTAATTAATCATCCGGTATCCTAAAATGTAAATAAACTATAATATTTCATATGTAAAGAAGTATGTTCAATAGAAAAGTAAAATTAGTAAGCGCGTGTCCTCTTCGTGGCGCGCGAACAGACGGATGTTTTCTCAGACGGATAGTTTTTGTAGGACTCTACCGACCCGTAGCATTCAAGTCTGTAGCCATGAAATGCTTTGAAAGGCTGGTCATGGCTCACATCAACAGCATTATCCCAGAAACCCTAGACCTACTCCAATTTGCATACCGCACCAACAGATCCACAGATGATGCCATCTCTATTGCACTCCACACTCCCCTTTCTCACCTGGACAAAAGGAACACCTAAGTGCGAATGCTATTCATTGACTACAGCTCAGCGTTCAACACCATAGTGCCCTCAAAGCTCATCACTAAGCTAAGGACCCTGGGACTAAACACCTCCTTCTGCAACTGGATCCTGGACTTCCTGACGGGCCGCCCCCAAGTGGTAAGGGTAGGTAACAACACATCCGACACATTGATCATCAACACGGGGGCCCCTCACGGGTGCATGCTCAGTCCCCTCCTGTACTCCCTGTTCACTCATGACTGCACGGCCAGGCACGACTCCAACACCATCATTAAGTTTTCTGATGTCACAACAGTGGTAGGCCTGATCACCGACAACGACGAGACAGCCTTTAGGGAGGAGGTCACAGACCTGACCATGTGGTGCAAGGACAACAACCTCTCCCTCAATGTGATCAAGACAAAGGAGATGCTTGTGGACTACAGGAAAAAGAGGACCGAGCACACCCCCATTCTCATCGACGGGGCTGTAGTGGAGCAGCTTGAGAGCTTCAAGTTTCTTGGCGTCCACATCAACAACAAACTAATATGGTCCAAGCACACCAAGATAGTCGTGAAGAGGGCACGACAAAACCTATTCCCCCTTTGGCGTGGGTCCTCAGATCCTCAAAAAGATTTTACAGCTGCACCATCGAGAGCATCCTGACGGCTTGCATCACTGCCTGGTATGGCAACTGCTCGGCCTCCGACCGCAAGGCACTACAGAGGGTAGTGCGTACGGCCCAGTACATCACCGGGGCCAAGCTTCCTGCCATCCAGGACCTCTATACCAGGCGGTGTCAGAGGAAGGCCCTAAGAATTGTCAAAGACTCCAGCCACTCTAGTCATAGACTGTTCTCTCTACTACCGCACAGCAAGCGGTACCAGAGCGCCAAGTCTAGGTCCACGAGGCTTCTAAACAGCTTCTACCCCCAAGCCATAAGACTCCTGAACAGCTAATCAAATGGCTATCCAGATAATTTGCACACACACCCCCCTCCCCCACACGCTGCTACTACTCTGTTATTATCTATGCATAGCCACTTTAACAACCCTACCTGCATGTACATAATTATCTCAATTATCTCGACACCGGTGCCCCCGCACATTGACACATTGACTCGTTACCTGTACCCCCTGGTCGCAGTTGCAAATGAGAACTTGTTCTCAACTAGCCTACCTGGTTAAATAAAGGTGAAATAAAAAAATATATAAAAAATATAGCCCCGCTATTGTTATTTACTGCTGCTCTTTAATTATGTGTTATTCTTACCTCTTTTTTTTTTAATAATTTTTTATTTTTAGGTATTTTCTAAAAACTGCGTCGTTGGTTAAGGGCTTGTACGTAAGCATTTCACTCTACACCTGTTGTATTCGGCGCATGTGACAAATACAATTTGATTTGATCTAGGATCAGTCGTGATGTATCATATGCAGAAGCCCTAAAACAGATTGGTAGAACTACTGTGCGGAATGATGGAGCTTACATGGATGTACCTGTAGTAAGTGGACCTACTGTCAGACTGATGGAGTTTACATGGATGTACCTGTAGTAAGTGGACCTATTGTTGGGGCTGGTGCATCTGGTGTTCCTGGCATGGTTTCGAGGCCTGTTTAGAAATCTTGTGCTCATGAATGTGTGGTGTCAAAGGACACTGAAAATGAATAAAGTTAACTTCATAGCTTTTATTGTTAAGGTTGCCAATACGCCTCGGGTTGTGGAAAGCACAAATGCTATATTGAAGGTTATTGTGGAGAAGGCAAAAGAGATAATGCGGGTAACAGATGTTACTGTTGACATTCTGAACAATCCTAGGGTTGGAGTGTTTCAGCATGATATAGATAAAGATAAATGGGGTTGGGGATGGGGTATTTTTGGGGGTAGAAGTTAGGGATCTATTTGGTTTTGAATTTTATTTTCATGATAGTACAGCATTGGGCAGATCATGATTGATAGTACATTCCAGCACAGTAGGTGGTGGCATGCACTTTAAACGTTTGTTTTTGGCCCCCATGATATTATAGAAGAAGAAGATGTGGAGAAGGCGTATGATATGATGTGGAAGGAGGGAGTGTTAATCAAGCTTGATATTATGGGGATGGAGGAAGAATGTACAACTGAATAAAGGATTTCCTGTTTGGAAGGTCTATCCAGGTGAGGGTGAAAAAGTCACTATCAGGCAGCTACCTGGTGGATAATGGTACACCACAGGGGAGCGTGATTAGTCCTATGTTGTTCTCAATCATGATCAATTATGTTTACTCTCAGGTACAGCTGGATATTGGGAGGTCGTTACTTGCAGATGATGGTGCCTTATGGAAGAAGGCAAGAAATATGCCATACATAGTCAGGAAGGTACAGGAAGCAATAGATGAAGTAGAGCGGTGGCCATTAATGTGGGGATTCAGGTTCTCTACAGAAAACTCAGACAGTGTTCTTTACCAGGAAGAAGGTGGGAGATGAGGTATGCTTGAGGTTGTACGGGAGAGAACTGGAGAGTGTGGGGGCCTTCAGGTTCCTTGGGGTATACTAGACTGACCTGGGCAGAACACATTGAGAGAGTGGTGGGAAAGTGTAAGAAGGTGCTGAATGTCTCATCCTACAGGCATGCTGGAAACATGAGCAAAGACAGAACACAAGCTTTGGGTGGGTGGGTAATACCCAGGCAAAGGAGATGGGACTGTATGGAAGGGAGTTTAGTCCAACGGTAGCCTTTCCTGTAAAACCACCATGACTACTCCCACTTCCAGTAGTTGATCTACAAGTGTTGGGAAAACATAGAGTGTTGAGCCATCTGATTTGTTTAACAGACATCTGGGGGGGTTTATTTTTCATTTCTTTAACTCAGTTAAGAACAAATTCTTATTTTCAATGACAGTCTAGGAACAGTGGGTTAACTGCCTTGTTCAGAACAACAGATTTTTACCTTGTCAGCTCAGGGATTTGATCTTGCAACCTTTCGGTTACTAGTCCAACACTCTAACCACTCGGCTACCTGCCACCTCCTGTCCTTGGATATTGTGTATCAGGATTTTGTATCCATTTACACAGATGGTTCAAAAGATGGTCAGCATTTGTAGTGCAGGAATGTGGGGTGGAAGTCAGGGAACGTATTACAGATCCCATGGCTGTATATACGGCAACATTGATGGCCATACTGTTGGTCTTGCAGTGGGTGGAGGAAGTCAACCCAGAAAGAGGAGTTATTTGCTCTGATTCATGTGCAGTGTTAATGAGTCTCCAGTCCTTTAGATCACGTAGCAGACAAGACCTGCTTTATGAGGTGCTACAAACCCATTGCACGATTAGACAGATGGGTATACAGATACGATTTACTTGGGTCCCAGCCCATGTGGGGTGGAAGGGAACGAGGCAGTTGATGTACTGGCTAAACAAGCACTAAGAAATGGGGATGTTGTAGTTTGAATGAGCAAGGCAGAGGCAAAAAGACTGGTATGGACAGTGATGGTGCAGAGATGGCAGGAGCAGTGGAATAAAGATACTAAGGGCAGGCATTTATTTCAAGTACAGAGGAAAGTCGGGGAGGGGAGTACGGCAGGAAGGGACAGAAGAGAGGAGGCTATTTTTTACAAATTCAAGATTAAGGGTGAGACACAGCCGGTTAAATAAGACTTAAATGTGACAGGAAAGCATCCAACAGGAAAGTGTGATTATTGCCAGGAAACAGAGACCGTGAAGCATGTATTGCTACAGTGTGGGCAGTATCAGAGGGAAAGAGAGAGGCTGATATCTAGTATGAGGGAGAAGGGGATACGGGAAATTATTTTAAAGAGTGAATTGAGTAGAACGTCATTAGATATAGTCTCAAATATTTTTTTTTTTTTAAGAGCAACGGGACTGTCAGATAGGATTTAGTTTCTCTCTGTCTCACACTCCAGTACAGTAGGTGGCGGTAATGCACCACAACGTTGGATGCCAACAGCATATAATCTCCACCGAAGAAGAAGTAGTAGTAGTAGGTAGCGATAATGCAACTTTTATTGGATGCCATCCACTGTTAAACCTCACCGAAGAAGAAGTGAGGTATCGCTTGAAAGCTGTCAGGGGGGAAAGAAGCGAAAATACATCAACAAAACGATCTAGCCACTTCGTAAGTAACTGGCCGCTTAATTATCATCGACAGTTATATTTCTGGTATAATGACTACAGTACTAGCTAGCTGAATCACGGGGGGCATGGATTACATACAAAAATGGTACGAATACAGACTTGATTACATAGCTAGCTAGCGTTACCAGTACTAGCTAGTACAGCCGGGTTTGCAAACGTAGCTAGCTAACGTTACTGTTATGTGTTTAGCTATGATGCCAATAGTGTTATTTATTATTATTGCTCTGTTATTTAAGATAGCCTAGGTAGTTAACTATAACTAGTATTATTCGAGGTGTTCGGATAAAATAGCTAACGTAGCTAGCTAATCTAACCTAGCTTGCTGATTTATTCACACTAACGTTAGCTAGTTTTGATCATGGTTTTGAAGCCGACAACAAATTAAGTCTTCTCTCCCTGCTCTGCGGATAAGAGGGCCGAGGTTCAACCCTCATGCTGACACAACGACGTATCAGGGCTTTAAAATAATAGGACAATCATCTCGCAAGATATAACATTGGTTTGATGAAAGACTACTGCGTGCATCTGTTTACAACTGTGTGTTCACTTAGCCCTATAAATAGTATGCGAAATTCATTATATTAATAACAAATATTTACATTTGGATGTAATTGTTTATTTATGTTATGCTTTAATAGACATTCATTACACACACAAAAAGACTATATGTAAATGTTTATTAGTATCATGAATTTGGTCATGACTCTCAGTTCCATTACACATAAGTTATTGGACGAAGGTGTCTTCTGTATGGTGGAGTACATTTAAAAAAAACAATATTTATAATAAAACGTTAAATTGAGACACCTTTTTTGGGGTGGGAGGGGTAGTGTTCCCACACGGCCATATCTCCATGTTAGACTGCGTGAATATGGAAGACAGAGGAACCACCTGTGCTAATTAGCTATCTAGAATGCTCAGAACACCTGTGTGTAACGAAGGCAGCCAGAAACTTACTGAACAATACTGTTGGCTGCAACTGATAAAGCCGTTTGAAACAGTTTACAGTAAGTGTATTTTGCATTTGTGAAATAATTGATCTGATATGAACGTAGAGGGCTTTATGTTTCTAGGACTGTATCGCAAGTGACACTTAATTCAAGTTTAGATGGAGTGATAGGCTACTTTGGCTGTCAGTCAGTCTACATCTGAAAATAAAATAGAAGGTCCTTGGACCTCTAGGGGTAACGATAGGCTCCTTAAGAGTACATCATGGGCTAGAATTTGGCATACTGTTTATAGGACTAGTGTTCTGTGCAGCCATCAAGTCAGCAACATCAGATTGTTTTTATATTTAGCTAGTGAGTTGGTACATTCTTTGGTTACCTGACATTGATATGGAATAAGCTATATCTTAATGAGCAAAGATTATTTTGTTTTAAAATTTCAACTCTATTGGACTCTACCTGTCCATTCATTGGATGCACCGCACAGGTACATAAAACCTATTTTTAAGGTTGTCTGATATGAGTCTTACTGTTAGCCAGTTTAGCCTAATGGCCCAAGAGAAACTAATAGCTCTCACCCCATGCTGCCCCTGCAGCCCTGAGTGAACAGGTGTAATAGAGGAGCTTAAACCCCAGCTCCTAAGCCCTGGGTAATCCCCTTAAATTAACTAGGGAAAGACTTTAAATAAACTGCATGCCAAGATGCAAAAGGGATTTTCCTTATGTTTACCTGGGTTTTAATCTAATACTATTTGATGCCATGTGTTACTGACTGTCCTCCATTGTTGACAGATCAAGACTGGTGTGTGAGAGATCGTTAATAGAAAGAAATACTTCTAATGGTACGTCCCCTCTCAGCTTGTAGGGCTTAACAGGCTTACTTTGTTGTGCAGATTGATAGATTTGTGAAGATGAATCAACTCTCATTATGATTTTTCAGTTAGATTCTAGCCTATATGATTAGGCAATTTTTGAATGACCTCTGTTGGGGAACGTAGCCTAAACTAAAACCTATATATGTGGTGGGCGGTTAGAATTGGATGTGAGATTTATTGTAGTCTATACGTGTCCTGCCGCTGTATGCCTAACTGTGCCATTACTCACATGGATAGCCTAAATTGTCTTTGAGCTTTTTCACGGCTAATAGTCACTGTAACGGCATCTAGCCTACCATTAGTAATGATGGCCAATGTACCATGGACTTTGCTACTTTCACACAGTCAGCAGAACTGAGCTTTGTATGGGAGTTGGGGGCAGATATCAAACAGCAGTGTTCTGTTTGTGCCTAGCTTTCATTTAGTCAGTGCTGGCAAGTACAGGATTTTGTGTTGACATTTCTGTCTCTCTATGATGTGGTTTTAATGCAGCATCGTTCAAGTAGGTAGAGTAATTAGACCTGACTGGTTCTACACACTCCCCTGCAGTTCCTCCTCTACCCCTACCTTGTTCCGATATTGTAGGTAATCACGTTTTAGGCTTCTCCATTTTCTTCGCTAGGTTTTTTGACATGTCCAGGCATGTAAGATGCTTTTGTGCAGTAATTAGGCAACATATTTTTTGAAGTAGCCTGACTAGGCTATTCTATAATACTCAGTCAAGCACAGAATATTAGTAACAGTCTGTGAATAACAGCTCTCCTGATGGGAATCAACTGGCTGGATATTGTCTCTACAAGAGGCTTGTCTTCCAAAGTTCATATCATTGCGTTGTGCAGAAAATACACGAGTTCAGGGGCCTTGCTTTAAAAAAGTTTACCATTTTCACTGTAGTGTCCAAAACGTATTTCCCTTGGCAGCAAGAGCCTCTCAGTGGATGCTGCAGTATACCCAAGTGGCGTCGGGAGCAACTGCTTGCGCGCGCGTTACCACTCCACTATGTCTCCCTGTCATGGCTTTTCTGCCATCAGCACTGATACCAACACATCTTGACCACCAAAGTCCATTTGATGTCACAAAGCTGTGCAATACTTCAAAAAATTCCTTAATTGACAACCCATAAACGTAACGTACACATACCAGGAGCTGTGCCAGGTCCGCCACGCCTGACTCATCCAGCTGTAACGCATAGAATTCACTGGCTTGTACGCGAAGCAATAATTGTTTCAAAACGTCTCCTGCCATGTCACTGATGCGTCGTGAAACAGTGTGTTGTTTGATGAGTGAATTGTCTGTGTATTTTTTGCCTTTTCTCCCAGCATTGTCCCAGCCATATCTGCGGCAGCAGGTATAGCCACTCGGTAGCTCACCATATAAGACGCTTCTAGCATCTTCTTATTAATGGTATCTGTTGCTTTTATACATGTCTTACTACTTGAAAGTCATCTTAATTCTCGCTCAAAAAACTCCCGTGGCTTATTTTTCAAATTGGCATGTTTTGTTTCTAAATGTCTGTGCAAGAGTGATGGTTTCATTGAGTTGTGAGATAGTACTTTTGTACATGTAACACACTGGGGCTGAGGAAAGCCACTACTCCCAATATAAGTGAACCCCAAATCAATGTAGTTCTCATCATATTTGTGCCTCTTCGATCGTCCAACGTCATTGTCTGTTTGGTGCTTTCCCTGGTAAGGGGGCAGTAGCTCTTCGGCTGCATCAGATTCACAACTGTCAGTGACCATGCTAGCTGGGCTAACACATGTAGAATTACTGATGCTAGCATTGGATGTGCTCGTGGAAGCAGAACAACTTGTGTCGTCGACAGGTGCAGGTGTAGTACTGCTGGTAGTAGCAGTACTACCAGTAAAGCTGGTATGTGTCTCTATGGATGCAGGCCTTATTAAATGGACTGTTTGAAAATGTGAATTATTATTAGTTTATTTCAACTTTTTAATTGATTTTTGTATTTACATGTGAATCACATTTTTATTTGGCGTACCCCTGATAGCATTGCGTGTTCCCCCGGGGTACCTGCTATTGAATATCCTCTATAATCTCTCTGTTTCATTTCTAGACTCTGTCGATCTTGGACAAGCATAGAGGAATGGGCTGTGGTCCCATTATAGTTGGATCTACCCCTACTAGTCCTGAGACCACACAAGGAGCCCAGCCCCAGGCCAGGCCCGAAACATGAGATCTTTAACCGCTGAGTAAAGAATGAGGCCTCAGCAACCCCACCCCAGAAACACCATCACCACTACTACTAACATAGTCTGTCACACACCTATTACAACTTAACCCTCAACACTTGCCCCCTGCCCCAGGACCAGCTCTTGTATCCCCTTCCCTTCCTCACCCAACCCCCTTTCACCCCCAACCTAATACACCCCACAGAGCAGTTTAGCCCACCTCGAGACTTGAGTCACCAGCCAATCAGCTCCTAGTAGGCCCTGTGCGCCTCCATCGGCGGCCCTCCCCGGCGGTGTGTTGGTGTGCGATGGCGCGGCGGGACGCTGAGGGCTGCCGCCGGGGATTGTGATGTCAGAGCCCGCCAGCCCGGGCGAGAGCCAGCACGGCGCTCCCAGATTCTTCGTGGGCTGCGAGGACGATGAGAGCGAGGGCCTGGAGGACTACGACGGCTGCAGCATGAGGACAGACATGGAGCTGTACGAGGACGATGAGGACACAGACTCGGTGAGACCGCATGAGACGAGACTACACAAGATTACATCAGGCCTCATGATGTCACATATGAATCACCCGCATGGAAGTACATTAGACAACTGGCCCTGATATGGTAACCTCCATTACTATTATAGTTGAAGTCAGAAGTTTACATACACTTAGGTTGGAGTCATTAAAACTCGTTTTTCAACCACTCCACAAATTTCTTGTTTACAAACTATAGTTTTGGCAAGTCGGTTAGGACATCTACTTTGTGCATGACCCAAGTAATTTTTCCAACAATTGTTTACAGACAGATTATTTCACTTATAATTCACTGTCTCACAATTCCAGTGGGTCAGAAGTTAACATACACTAAGTTGACTGTGCCTTTAAACAACTTGGAAAATTCCAGAAAATGATGTCATGGCTTTATAAGCTTGTGATAGGCTAATTGACATCATTTGAGTCAATTGGAAGTGTACCTGTGGGTGTATTTCAAGGTCTAACTTCAAGCTCGGTGCCTCTTTATTTGACATCATGGGAAAATCACACGAAATCAGCCAAGACCTCAGGGGAAAAAAGTCTGGTTCATCCTTGGGAGTAATTTCTGCCTGAAGGTACCACGTTCATCTGTACAAACAATAGTACGCAAGTATAAACACCATGGGACCACGCAGCTGTCATATCGCTCAGGAAGGAGACGCGTTCTGTCTCCTACAGATGAACGTACTTTGGTGCGAAAAGTGCAAATCAATTTCAGAACAACAGCAAAGGACCTTGTGAAGATGCTGGAGGAAACAGGTACAAAATTATTTCTATCCACAGTAAAACGAGTCCTATATCGACATAACCGCTCAACAAGGAAGAAGCCACTGCTCCAAAATCGTCATAAAAATGCCAGACTACGGTTTGCAACTGCACATGGGGTCAAAGATTGTACTTTTTGGAGAAATTACCTCTGGTCAGATGAAACAAAAATATAACTTTTTGGCCATAATGACCATCGTTATGTTTGGAGGAAAAAGGGGTAAGCTTGCAAGTTGAAGAACACCATCCCAACCGTGAAGCATGTGGGTGGCAGCATCATGTTGTGGGGGTGCTTTGCTGCAGGAGGGACTGGTGCTCTTCACAAAATAGATTGCGGGAGGGAGGAAAATGATGTGGATATATTGAAGCAACATCTCAAGACATCAGTCAGGAAGTTAAAGCTTGGTCGCAAATGGATCTTCCAAATGGACAATGTCCCCAAGCATACTTCCAAAATTGTGGCAAAATGGCTTAAGGACAACAAAGTCAAGGTATTGGAGTGGCCATCACAAAGCCCTGACCTCAATCCTATAGTAAATTTGTGGTCAGAACTGAGAAAGCGTGTGCGAGCAAGGAGGCCTACAAACCTGACTCAGTTACACCAGCTCTGTCAGGAGGAATGGGCCAAAATTCACCCAAATTATTGTGGGAGGCTACCTGAAACGTTGGACCCAAGTTAAACAATTTAAAAGCAATGCTACCAAATTCTAATTGAGCGAATGTCAACTTCTGACCCACTGGGAATTTGATGAAAGAAAAAAAGCTGAAATAAATCATTCTCTCTATTATTATTGACATTTCACATTCTTAAAATAAAGTGGTGATCCTAACTGACCAGGGAATAATTTACTAGGATTAAATGTCAGGAATTGTGAAAAACTGAGTTTAAATGTATTTGGCTAAGGTGTATGTAAACTTCCGACTTCAACTGTAGATACCATCACAATGGAGGCTACAGATATTAGGGCTAATTCCACAGCACAAGATCACCGCATGAGGCCGCATGAGACTGCATGAGACTACTCATCCGTAAAGCACTTTTGTGACAACTGTTGATCCATTTTATGGACTAGTTGATTGACTGGTTGTAAAGCTACTCAAGACTGTCGTCAATAGACAAAGTAGCCTAACTCAATAAAGTGATCTCCCTCTCAGCCCCCGGAGCGACAGATCGTGGTGGGGATCTGTTCCATGATGAAGAAGTCCAAGTCTAAGCCCATGACCCAGATCCTGGAGCGGCTGTGCAGGTTTGAGTACATCACTGTGGTCATCTTCCCCGAGGACGTCATTCTCAACGAGCCCGTGGACAAATGGCCCCTGTGTGACTGCCTCGTCTCCTTCCACTCCAAAGGTGGAACACACACACACAACAACTCTGTTCGCTGATGAAATAACTGTATTCAACTTAATTACCCCACCCATTATTCTATAGTCCAAAAAGTGATTACGCATATTTAAACAGTCACATGCTACTACATCATACACACACACACACACACACACACACAGACAGCCCGTTCTCGTACCACGCTGTGTCAGCATTACTCGTCTTTAACCCAGCTTGAGTAATTCTGTCTGACACCACAACAGCCTGTTTTGACTAATATGGGACTAAATTTGCAACCATTGATTTTAGCAAAATGTTGGAGAAACCCAGTTGAACAATGTTTGCCCACTGGACTGTGTTCATTTCAATTACTTTCACTTGTCTGTCTTCATTAATGTGTCCCATTCTTGCCCCAGGCGAAGTTTGCACATACTGTGTGCCCTGCGTACAGGATTTGCTAACAGTTGGTGTTGCATTTGAATTTGTAGGATTCCCGCTGGACAAGGCAGTGAGCTACGCCAATCTCCGAAACCCACTGCTCATCAATGACCTGAACACACAGTACTACATACAGGACAGGTACAACCAAAACTAGAGATGCATACTGTAGGGTTTTCATGACAACAGTATCACGATACTCCGATTCAGAAGTATCATGGCAAGCTAATAAAACAAGAAGCAGACTTCATTTCTTGTGAAAAACAGTCCTGATGTTGGGAAACAAACAGCCTTACTGTCACCCAGAGTCACGTGTTTATTATCCAAGCAATAGGACACACTATTTGCCATGTATCGGGACAACCCTAGCGTTCTGTATAGAGAGGTTTAGCTATCACAGAGCATCATGGTTAATACTGTGCTGTTCTGGAGGTCTTATGTGGAATAAGGACCGTATGATGTTATATTGCTATTATGGTGATTACTGGTGGTGATGTGTGACCAGCATTGTTTGGACTGGTGTCACGTGGTGATGTGAGCAGTATTAGATATACAGTGTTCATGTTAAGTGAGATGGCTGACTATCTCTCACTTGAATGCTGAATGTTATGTTTTCTGTTTTGTAGGAGGGAGGTGTATCGTATCCTGCAGCAGGAAGGCATCGATCTGCCACGCTACGCTGTGCTGAACCGCGACCCAGATAAACCAGACGGTCAGTGTGCGGACCCCAAAGGTCAAGCGTTGATGGTCCCATCAGGAATGGTCAATATTCTGTCCCTGTCGCCTCTACTGGTGCTATAGCTTTCTTGTCACTCTTAAAACCTTGTACCTTTTTCACAATACTGAGCCGAGCTGTACTGTGTTGGGCTGGCCTGGTTATCCATCCACCACAGTTGCTGGAACTGCTAGAAAGGACATTGTGAAAATAAAATAACTGAGCCAGTACAGTTCTTGTTCTCGGCCCTGTAATGTAAATCAGTCATTAGGGTTCCAAGATAACTGGGCGTGTTCAGCAGGGCACTATGTTGTAGAACGTTTTGATAGAAATACATACACTACCGTTCAAAAGTTTGGGGTCACTTAGAAATGTCCTTGTTTTTTTGAAAGGAAAGCAATTTTTTTTGTCCATTTTAAAATAACATCAAATTGATCAGAAATACAGTGTAGACATTGTTAATGTTGTAAATGACTTGTAGCTGGAAATGGCCGTTTATTATTATTGTTTTAATGGAATATCTACATAGGCGTACAGAGACCCATTATCAGCAACCATCACTCCTGTGTTCCAATGGCACGTTGTGTTAGCTAATCCAAGTTTCGCATTTTAAAAGGCTAATTGATCATAAGAAAACCCTTTTGCAATTATGTTAGCACAGCTGAAAACTGTTGTGCTGTTTAAAGAAGCAAGAGACTAGTTGAGTATCTAGACCATCAGCATTTATGGGTTCGTTTACAGGCTCAAAATGGCCAGAAACAAAGACCTTTCTTCTGAAACTCGTCAGTCTATTTTTGTTCTGAGAAATGAAGGCTATTCCATGCGAGAAAATGCCAAGAAACTGAAGATCTCGTACAACGCTGTGTACTACTCCCTTCACAGAACAGCGCAAACGGGCTCTAACCAGAATAGAAAGAGGATTGGGAGGCCCCAGTGCACAACTGAGCAAGAGGACAAGTACATTAGAGTGTCTAGTTTGAGAAACAGATGCCTCACAAGTCCTCAACTGGCAGCTTCATTAAATAGTACCCACAAAACACCAGTCTCAATGGCAACAGGGATGCTGGGATGCTGGCCTTCTAGGCAGCATTGCAAAGAAAAAGCCATATCTCAGATTGGCCAATAAAAATAAAATATTAAGACTGGCAAAAGAACAGTCACTGGACAGAGGAACTCTGCCTAGAAGGCCAGCATCCTGGAGTCGCCCCTCCACACCTCCCAATTCATCGAGCCATGGACTCTACAAGGTGTCTAAAGCGTTCCACAGGGAGGCTGGCCCATTGTCTCACAGTTCAGAGGCTCCCATACTTACCCCTGTGCGTCTTAGGCAGGATGTATTTCTCACTACTTACATAGTGTTGTATTCTCCCCAGGAACTTATACAGTATATCACATAGAACAAACATAACATCTCTGACATGTGGAATAAGGAATCATGTAAGCTCCATTTCTGACATATTTCTTCAACGTTCCCCAAATGACTGATTGGTTGAAATAAGTTGATAATAAGAAGATTGTGGGATCTGTACTGTTAGATTTCAGTGCAGTCTTTGATATTATTGACCCTAACTGTTGTTGAAAAAAAGTATGTGTTATGGCTTTTCAACCTTTGCCATATTGTGGATTCAGAACTATCTATCTAATAGAACTCAAAGGGTTTTCTTTAATGGAAGCGTCAAACATGTAAAGTGTGGTGTAACACAGGGCAGCTCTCTAGGCCCTCTACTCTTTTCTATTTTTTCCAATGACCTGCCACTGGCATTAAACAAAGCATGTGTGTCCATGTATGTTGATGATTCAACCATATACACCTCAGCAACCACAGCTAATGAAGTCACTGAAACCCTTAACAAAGAGTTGCAGTCTGTTTTGGAATGGGTGGCCAGTAATAAACTGGTCCTGAACATCTTTAAAACTAAGAGCATTGTATTTGGTACAACTCATTCCCTAAGTTCTAGACCTTAGCTGAGGTCTAGAAATGAATGGTGTGGCTGTTGAACAAGTTGAGGAGACTAAACTACTTGGCGCTACCTTCGATTGTAAACTGTCATAGTCAAAACCTATAGATTCAATGGTTGTAAAGATGGGGAGAGGTCTGTCTGTCCAATAAAGAGATGCTCTACTTTTTTGACACCACACTCTAAAAAGCCAGTTCTGCAGGCTCTAGTTTTGTCTAATCGTGATTATTGTCCAGTGCTGCAAGGAAAGACCTAGTTAAGCTGCAGCTGGCCCAGAACAGAGCTGCAAGTCTTGCTCTTCATTGTAATCAGAGGGCTGATATAAATACTATGCATGCCAGTCTCTCTTGGCTAAGAGTTAAGGATAGACTGACTGCATTACTTATTTTTATGTAAAACAATGTGTTAAATTCCAAATTGTTTGCATAGTCGACTTACACACAGCTGTGACACACACACACTTTACCCACCATACATGCCACCAGGGGTCTTTTCACAGTCCCCAAATCGAGAAAAAAAATCAAGAAAGTGTACAGTATTATTTAGAGCCATTATTGCATGGAAATCCGTTCCATCTCATATTGCTCAAATAATCAGCAAACCTGGTTTAAAAAACGATAAAGGAACGCCTTTCCCCTATTTGACCTAGATAGTTTGTGTGTATGCATTGATATGTAGGCTACATGTGCCTTTTTTTAAACAAAAGAGCAAGATACATTTATTTTGAAAACAGCAGTCAATCATCATGTCACCAGAATAAGACCCTCAATATTTATTGGAAAGAATCATCAAGCTCATCACTGTGCACTTTCACCACCCTGTGAAATTCATCAAGTTATTTCATCTGTAGCCTAATACACTGCATGCTTTCCCATGTCGCAGTGGGAGGACCACACAGCATATCGTTGTGTGACTTCATATGTTATTATATGTTTGCGCATAAAGGTTTTCCCTCTGCCATTTCTCGCATAATACATTTTACAGACATACAAATATCTCACTTTGTCTAGCGAATCTTATTTTGTCGACATTTGAAAAATGTACCAACAAATTAGCAGTTTCCTTCAGGCCTTTTTAAAAAATTTATATCCGACATGTACTTTACTCGCATAAAGGTTGGATGGAAACCTGGTTATAGTCAGAAAGAATAAAACCACTTTCCAGTGAGGTCTCAGTTTTTCTCTCTTCTGGGTATAAACACCAGACAGACTTCTCCAGCCTTAGACCAACACTGCCTTGGGAGGATGTCGGACAATGTCCCAAATGGCATCTTATTCCCTTCATCCCCATGGGCACTGGTCAAAGGTAGTGCACTATATAGGGAATAGGGTGCCATTTGGGACACTAACTTGGTTTACTTTGGTTCCTGTGGTAAATATCGCAGTTAATGAGGAGCAGTTATGAGTGTGTCTTAGGTTGTGAGCATACTGTGATTTATATCTGAGTGTGGTGACGTGACTTGGAGGCCATTAATTTTCCCTTTTAATACTCTGAACACAGTCCCGCATGGTAGAGTTCACTAGATGGGTTATGTCTTCTTCATCCCTTATGGGTGTAATGGTGG
Source organism: Salvelinus fontinalis (assembly GCF_029448725.1). Lineage (NCBI taxonomy): Eukaryota > Metazoa > Chordata > Actinopteri > Salmoniformes > Salmonidae > Salvelinus > Salvelinus fontinalis. Next base: position 86,269,865 of record NC_074668.1, read on the forward strand.
TAGAATAGCGACCTCCATTTACAGTTTAGAAGTCATGCCAGTAGATGTAACAACAAGAGCCTGATCTTCATGACTAATGTTCAAACTTAGTCTATCAAGGTTTTGGTCTAATGCTTCTAAAATGTTAGAACCCTTTCTCAGTAAAGGTAGAGCTGTCAGTTAGTGTTGTCATGATACTTGATTTTCAATGTCAAAAAAAGAACATGAAGCAGACTCCACTCAATGGTCCTTTTAAGAACCTGCTTTATGTCAAATACTGTGTGCTGTAGCTTGAAGAATAAACACGTGACCAGCTGTTAGTTTCTAACATAAGGACTTTTGATAAAACAACACTATTCAGTGTATGAGGGCATGGTTGTACAGACTGTCAATGGTACACTAAGACATGTAATTGTCTGTTTTTGAAATGGGGACTATAAGGTACATGTTCAACTGGTTGAATCATACTATTTACAGTTGAAAGGGCTGACCATCGTCTGAATATGACGATGAACTGACAATATGCACCTGGTTCGTATTCACTACAAACTGAATGGAAGAAATGGACCAAAACTAGGAGGGGCTAACGGAACTTGTCCAATAAAACACATTTTCTTTGTATAATGTTTTCTGTTGCAAAGCATTTAGCTGCGGTGTGCACTAATGAATACAACTTTGTATTTGTGTCTTCCCCAGAGTGTAACCTGGTCGAGGGAGAAGACCATGTGGAGGTGAATGGGGAGGTGTTCCCTAAACCCTTTGTGGAGAAACCCGTCTGTGCTGAAGACCACAACGTCTACATCTACTACCCCACCTCAGCGGGAGGGGGAAGCCAGCGCCTCTTTAGAAAGGTCACATTCTGATCCCTAAGCCTTTAACCCCTTCAAAAATGACTCCAATCCGTTCCTCTGTCTAACTCACATGGGAAAGGCCCTGGGGTAGCTTTTTGACCAGGCTTCTTTCTCCCTCACACTTCCTCCTCCCTCAGCCCCAACCGAAGGGTTCCTTATGCCATAATGGCACTTATTCTAAAGCACATTAAGGGTACTGAAATAGGTGAAGCCACACCAGGCACTCACTCTGGCTGGGCTCATCAACCAGGCAGGAACACGATGACATTAGAGCTGTGTCGACACTTGACATGCAACCTCTGCTATCAGATTACGAAGATCGCATTGAAAAGACAGGTGGTCGTGTGGTCAGATTGTGTTCAGATCTGGCTGACCACTTCAGGAGTTGGTCAGGGATGCATTGTGTGTGGATTTCTCCTCAGTCTGCTGCACGCAATCAGGCTACCGAAAGCGCATACAGTGGGCAACGTAATCAGCAGTCCGCCCACAGGTCTCCAGAAATGGTGTGTTTTGGGAGCGAGAGGCACTTTTTTTCATTAAACATGGGAGGAAATGCATTCTTAGCATGTGAGGAACGTGTTTGCTGGCTTCAAATGCTAGCCAGCTAGCTTTATTTAGAAAAAATATTTTAGGTTTGGCTAGAGTTATGCTAACCTCTTTGCAATCCCTTTAACGTTGCTTTCTGGCTTGTTAGAGGTTAGCTACAGTAGTTGGCTACTGGCATCCAGTTATCAGATTTAGCTGGTTCCACCGTTTGCAAAATGCATACATGCATTTGAGTATTACGTGGGAAAAGGGAATCCAGACACAATGTGGACACGGTAGACACATTTAAATGTCGGCCTAGAATTCCATGATCAGAACTCTAATCAGAATACAAAAGCTGCATGAACTGTCAAGTGTAGACACGGCCTAGGTTTTATCTAGTATGCGTCCCAAATGGCACCCTATTCCCAATATAGTGCGACGCTTATGACCAGAGCCCTATGGGTACTTGCAGTGCACTACATAGGGAAGCAGGGTGCCATTTGGGATGCAGACCTCCTATTCTGACAGAGGGAGGAGGACAACCATCACTTTACTACAACAGTGTTTTCAAATGACCCCAATGTCAAACAAAGAAAAGGAACCTGTTATTTTCTGATCTGACGGATGGTCTGGATTCGGTTATCACCTGTTATGCTACTGCCAGTAGGGTATAACACACACACCGTGCATTCGGAAAGAATTCAGACCCCTTGACTTTTACCACATTTTGTTATCTTAAAACCTTATTCTAAAATGGATTAAATACTTTCCCCCCCCTCATCAATCTACACACTGCCCCATAATGACATAGTGAAAACAGGTTTTTAGAATGTTTTGCTAATGTATTAAAAAATAAAAAACAGATGCTTTATTTACAAGTATTCAGACCCTTTGCTATAAGACTTGAAATTGAGCTCTGGTGCGTCCTGTTTCCGTTGATCATCCATGAGATGTCTCTACAACTTGATTGGATCCACCTGTCGTAAATTCCATTTATTGGACATGATTTGGAAAGCACACGCCTGTCTATACAAGGTCCTACAGTTGACAGTACATGTCAGAGCAAAAGCCAAGCCCTTAGGTTGATGGAATTGTCCGTAGAGCTCCGAGGTAGGATTGTTTCAAGGCACAGATCTGGGGAAGGGTACCAAAACATTTCTGGATGAAGTTTGGAACCACCAAGACTCTTCCTAGAGCTGACTGCCCGGGCAAACTTAGCAATCGGGGGTGAAGCGTCTTGGTCAGGGAGGTGAACAAGAACCCAATGGTCACTCTGACAGAGCTCCAGAGTTCCTCTGTGTAGATGGGAGAACCTTCCAGAAGGACGACCATCTCTGCAGCACTCCACCAATAAGGCCTTTATGGTAGAGTGGCCAGATGGAAGCTACGCCTCAGTAAAAGGCACCTAAATGACTCTGACCATGAGAAACAAGATTGAACTCTTTGGCTTGAGTGCCAAGCGTCACGTCTGTTGGAAACCTGGCACCATCCCTACGGTAAAGCATGGTGGTAGCAGCATCATGCTGTGGGGATGTTTTTCAGTGGCAAGGACTGGGAGTCTAGTCAGGATCGAGGGAAAGATGAACGGAGCAAAGTACAGAGAACCTTGATGAAAACCTTCTCCAGAGTGCTCAGGACCTCGGACTGGGGCGAAGGTTCACCTTCCAACAGGGCAACGACCCTAAGCACACAGCCTGGAGAGACCTGAAAATAGCTGTGCAACAACGCTCCCCATCCAACCTGACAGAGCTTGAGAGGATCTGCAGAGAAGAATGGGAGAAACTCCCCAAATACAGGTGTGCCAAGCTTGTAGCATCATACCCAATAAGACTCGAGGCTGTAATCGCTGACAAAGGAACTTCAACAAAGTATTGAGTAAAGGGTCTGAATACTTATGTAAATGTGATATTTTATTTTTTATTATTAAACTGTTTTTGCTTTGTCATTATGAGGTATTGTGTGTAGATTGAGGGGAATTTAAAAAAAAATCTATTTTAGAATGAAGCTGTTACCTAACAAAACGTGGAAAAGGTCAAAGGCTCTGAATACTTTCCGAATACACTGTAGATGATAGAACTAAAGGTAATGTAAAGATGGTTTAGTTTGTGTCTTTTTAGTCATAACATTCTTAAAGGGATACTTCAAGATTTTGGCAATGAAGCCCTTTTTCAGATGAACTCGTGGATGAAAAAAACTTTCTCTGCATGCAGTTTGAAGGAACTTGCTAACTAGCGTTACCAAAATAGTGTTAGCGCAATGACTGGAAGTCTATGGTAACTGATAGCATGCTAGGTTAAACCATAGACTTTTAGTCATTACGCTAATGCTAGTCTCTTGCATTTCCTTCATACTTGATGTAGAGACTTAAAATGGTATCCAAGAGTTCATCTGACTCTGGGGAAGAAGATATAGGGCTTCATTACCAAAATCCAAAGTATCCCGTCCCTCACAGTTGTTTTAAATACTGCCTGAACTGTGATACTTTCAGTCAACTATTATGTGTTCTATATCTAGCTATATTCTATTGGGCCGTTTCCCAGACACAGATTAAGCCTAGTCCTGGACTAAAATGCAAGCACTCTTTAATCCAAGGATGTATTCACTAGGAATGAAAAGGAAACAAGCAGACGGGAATGCAACGAAACTGGGATGGACCAACCTTTTAGTCTCAAAACATCGTCCAAAACTTTGCTACGGTGTGCAACTAATGAATTCACCCCAGGACTAGGTTTCATCTGAGTCTGGGAAACGTCCCGATAGAATATAGCTATCGTGATTGGCTCTATATGTTCCATATTCTATATGTATGTGTTTAACTGTACACACCAGTTGCTTGATTATGACAACTGCCAGGCCTACCTCCTGCTCTATTAACAGGCTCTGAGGTGAAACGTCATCTAGATACAGATCTAGGATCAACTCCCCAATCATAACCTTAACCATTAGTAGGAAAAATGCAAAACTGACCCAAGATCAGCATCTTCACCTTACAATATTAATAGTAATACATAGTCCTCCAAATATACAACAGCTCATTGAAATTCTATTTGACTCAGTCTGTTTTATTCAGTGTGATCTCACCTCACATTCTCAGAGGGCTTTCGGGACTGTTTAACCTGTCATAAAACGAGCCAATGTTTTTGTCATGATTTATAACCATTCGATCCCAATAGCTGATTTTATCACACACATTATTGGCATCCCTCTCAATCCCAGTCGATTGTAGTAAGCTACTCTGTGTTCTTCCTCTGAAATGGAATAGATCATAAGCGAAATGCAACACTGTGTACTGATGAATGAACCCTAGTCTCTTTCTTTGACTCTGGCTACAGTTGAGTAGTATGGTGGACGTTCATTCAGTCCTAATGTAATCCTGTCGTGTGAAGAGCAGTGTTTCCCAAGTGTTTAGTCCACTGGGCGCCTGCTGGTGGGTAGTTTTATTCTGAGTTGTAGAATGATTGGTCTGTTTAGTTGGGGGTTCACACCAACAGCTTTCGCTTGATCACAGAGCTAAAGGAGTTTGGGAACCACTGCTGTAGACAGTACGTAGTTCTGACGCTGTTGCCTCTCTGTCCTGTAGATCGGGAGCCGGAGCAGTGTGTACTCACCAGAGAGCAACGTGAGGAAGACTGGCTCCTACATCTACGAAGAGTTCATGCCAACGGACGGGACGGACGTTAAGGTGTGTGTTATGCGATTGTCAGTCTGTATTTCTGTTTCTGTCCATCTATGCATATTTGTTTGTTTGTCTTATGCAAGTGCACTGTGTGTGTACTAAATCTCTCCATGTGTATGTGTCCTCAGGTGTATACGGTGGGGCCTGACTATGCCCACGCTGAGGCCAGGAAGTCTCCTGCCCTGGACGGTAAGGTGGAGAGAGACAGCGAGGGGAAGGAGATCCGCTACCCTGTCATGCTCACCGCCATGGAGAAACTAGTGGCCCGCAAGGTCTGCCTGGCATTCAAGGTCAGTTATGGCTCAGTTGGTTGTGGGTTCGATTCCCATGCGGTGCTGAATAGATTCCCACATTATACTGAATAGCCGATAGGTGTGAACTATTTGCTGCTCTGGATCAAATCTACATCAAGTGCCTCTGGGTAGGGGTTATGGGTCGACGTGGAATTGGTCATTGATTTGCCCCTCTTCTATTTGATGAGCTGGTACACAGTTCAGACCTGGGTTCAAATGCTATTTTAGATACCCTATCTGTGCTTGCCTGTTGCAATGGAACCAATAGAAAAGTGCAAACCCCGCCCACCTAGCACCCCAGGCAGGCTAAAGAAAGCACTTAACCTATTTGAACCCAGGTCTGACGTCCTGTAGCTTCAGGCAGCCTGTTGAGGGCACTCTCAAGCTGATCGATCACTTTGATTGATAAGGGAAGTGACAAGAGAAAACAGAACAGAGGCTGAGGTCATATAAAGGAGAATCAACAAACACACACCCTCTAAGTACATTTTCCCCCTCTTACCCTGATTGATATTCTCGATAATGCCACCCCCAATTACACTACATGTCATTCCTATCTGACTGTCTTTTCCCCCTGCAGCAAACAGTGTGTGGCTTTGACCTTCTCCGAGCCAACGGTCACTCCTACGTCTGCGACGTCAACGGCTTCAGCTTCGTCAAGAACTCCATGAAGTACTATGACGACTGTGCCAAGATCCTGGGGTACGATGTGCCAGAGGGCTATTTCGGTCATATTGTGTTTTCATAGGGTTACATTATGCCAGGGGTATGCCAGTTCTGACTCCTGGTCCAAGCGGGGCATAGTGTTCTGACTCCTGGTCCAACAGGGGCAGACTTCAGATCCACCCCTGCTGTGCACAACTGATTAGACTAATTGTGGTCTTTGTTAAAGACTGGTTATTTGAGTTTAGTGTTGGTGCTGTGTTGTAAATTAACCTGACAGCCTCCAGGATCAAGGTTGGCCACCCCCCCCTTCTGTAAGCAAATAACATCTAGTCCAGTTCAGCACAAACTGATTAAAGGTAGCCTAGGGTGTCTTTTGGGACAGCTGATCCTGAAACATTTCAAGGTTTTTTGGGGTGATTTTTAGCAGACGCTCTTGTCCAGAGCGACATGTAGTTAGTGGATTCATCTTAAGATAGCTAGGTGGAACAACCACATGTCATAGTAAGTACATGTTTCCTCAATAAAGTAGCTATCAGCAATGTCAGTGGGGAAACAAATGGTACTACAGATGACTTGCTATTATTATCTCACTAGTTACATAGAAGTTAATAATCCGTCAGAAGATCCATATGTTGGTAAATGTTGACTATGTTAACCATAATGTAATTCTATGATGTGAACTGTGTTTCCTTGTCCTCTACAGTAATATAGTGATGAGGGAGCTAGCTCCTCAGTTCCACATCCCCTGGTCCATCCCTACTGAGGCTGAGGACATCCCCATCGTCCCAACCACATCTGGCACCATGTGAGTCTCACACACACAGACTAGTATGTTAGTGCATATGATTGGTAAAATGTTTCCAAGACAAACTTGTAGGCGCAAAAATTTGAGGTAGACAAATGTACAGGTTTACTGTAGCCACAACATAAAAACCACTGCTGTCTCAAGGAAAACTGGCTTCACTGTGAAGTTTCTGCTTATTTAGACATGCCAGTGATGGGGTAAAAGTCATTACCCCGACCTACCATCATTGTTCACTCAGATTCCTTTTTACTGTCACATTCCCTCCAATCAGGATGGAGTTACGCTGTGTCATCGCAATAATCCGCCACGGAGACCGAACTCCTAAGCAGAAGATGAAGATGGAAGTGCGGAATCCCATGTGAGTTCTTGGGTAACCCTGTATGTAAAGTCTAGGTGTAATGCCTTAGATCTCATGATTGTCAATGACCCCTTAATTGTGTTTTAACATTTTAAATTTAACCTTTATTTAACTATTTTACATCTTTCAATCGTGTCATAATAATCCTGATAAATTACCAGTCATTAAGTTTCATGACATCCACTGTTCCATGACGACTCGGCAGGTAGCCTATTGGCCATTAACCGAAAGGTCGCTGGTTCGAATCCCAAACAAACTAGATTTTTAAAAATCTGCCAACGTGCCCTTGAGCAAGGCACCTAACCCTAATTGCTCCTGTAAGTCGCTCTGGATAAGAGCATCTACTAAATAACTAAAATGTAAATATACAAAATAAGTGACTTGATCTCTTTATATATACATATATATATATACACTGCTCAAAAAAATAAAGGGAACACTAAAGTAACACATCCTAGATCTGAATGAATGAAATATTCTTATTAAATACTTTTTTCTTTACATAGTTGAATGTGCTGACAACAAAATCACACAAAAATTATTATTATTATTATTACACAAATTTATCAACCCGTGGAGGTCTGGATTTGGAGTCACACTCAAAATTAAAGTGGAAAACCACACTACAGGCTGATCCAACTTTGATGTAATGTCCTTAAAACAAGTCAAAATGAGGCTCAGTAGTGTGTGTGGCCTCCACGTGCCTGTATGACCTCCCTACAACGCCTGGGCATGCTCTTGATGAGGTGGCGGATGGTCTCCTGAGGGATCTCCTCCCAGACCTGGACTAAAGCATCAGCCAACTCCTGGACAGTCTGTGGTGCAACGTGGCGTTGGTGGATGGAGCGAGACATGATGTGCTCAATTGGATTCAGGTCTGGGGAACGGGCGGGCCAGTCCATAGCATCAATGCCTTCCTCTTGCAGGAACTGCTGACACACTCCAGCCACATGAGGTCTAGCATTGTCTTGCATTAGGAGGAACCCAGGACCAACCGCACCAGCATATGGTCTCACAAGGGGTCTGAGGATCTCATCTCGGTACCTAATGGCAGTCAGGCTACCTCTGGCGAGCACATGGAGGGCTGTGCGGCCCCCCAAAGAAATGCCACCCCACACCATGACTGACCCACTGCCAAACCGGTCATGCTGGAGGATGTTGCAGGCAGCAGAAGGTTCTCCACGGCGTCTCCAGACTCTGTCACGTATGTCACGTGCTCAGTGTGAACCTGCTTTCATCTGTGAAGAGCACAGGGCGCCAGTGGCGAATTTTCCAATCTTGGTGTTCTCTGGCAAATGCCAAACGTCCTGCACGGTGTTGGGCTGTAAGCACAACCCCCACCTGTGGACGTCGGGCCCTCATACCACCCTCATTTAGTCTGTTTCTGACCGTTTGAGCAGACACATGCACATTTGTGGCCTGCTGGAGGTCATTTTGCAGGGCTCTGGCAGTGCTCCACCTGCTCCTCCTTGCACAAAGGCGGAGGTAGCGGTCCTGCTGCTGGGTTGTTGCCCTCCTACGGCCTCCTCCACGTCTCCTGATGTACTGGCCTGTCTCCTGGTAGCGCCTCCATGCTCTGGACACTACGCTGACAGACACAGCAAACCTTCTTGCCACAGCTCGCATTGATGTGCCATCCTGGATGAGCTGCACTACCTGAGCCACTTGTGTGGGTTGTAGACTCCGTCTCATGCTACCACTAGAGTGAAAGCACCGCCAGCATTCAAAAGTGACCAAAACATCAGCCAGGAAGCATAGGAACTGAGAAGTGGTCTGTGGTCACCACCTGCAGAACCACTCCTTTATTGGGGGTGTCTTGCTAATTGCCTATAATTTCCACCTTTTGTCTATTCCATTTGCACAACAGCATGTGAAATTTATTGTCAATCAGTGTTGCTTCCTAAGTGGACAGTTTGATTTCACAGAAGTGTGATTGACTTGGAGTTACATTGTGTTGTTTAAGTGTTCCCTTTTATTTTTTTGAGCAGTGTATATATATATATATTTTTTTTTTTACTACATTTGGTATAAAATACAATGTCTTTCTCCAATAGGTTTTTTGAATTGTTTGACAAATACGCTGGTTACAAGACAGGGAAATTGAAGCTGAAGAAGCCCAAACAACTGCAGGTAAGTAAATAGAATGAGCGACCAACAAAGCCACACGAGAAGAGGGCGTTATAGTTTCAGTACAAAGTCCTTTCTGGTCTTGAGAAAGGCCTTTGTACTGAAACGTTGATATTATACAAACTATATCCTCTTTCCTTGTTACTTCTATAGTATGTATCCCTTTAGGGGATATACTTCATTGTTGATCTTTGTTATTTTACTCACTTTAGCCAAGTAATAAATCAATTCCTGTCACATGTTTGTGTGAATCACATTTGACATGGCTGACTTAACTTTTTAACTGTACTTGTCCATGTGTTTGTGTTAATCACGAGACTGTGAAAATAATTTCCTCCTTGGAGGAGGACAATACGCATGGAAAGTGAATTAGTGTACGTCACATTTCGGTAAAATGTAAGCACAACTGTGGCCACTTCGTCATTTTTGGAAACGTGTTACGGTAGCTAGCGAATGAGTGTAGGAGGGATTAACTAACTGTAAATAATACATCTGGCTAACTTACTTACAGATGCGGTCAAATATATTGGCACTCTTGCATGATTCACTTTCTTCTAAAATCTGTTAATTTAATTTTTGTTTTGTTTACATGTGTGTTTGATTAACAACTGCATAGGATCAAGAAGAAGAAAACAATTGTATATTGAGATACTTCTCTTCATTTGACCACATCTGTACTCAGAAAGATATAACTAACTTTGCTAAATGTGGTTTGAAAGAATTCACTTACTTACAGTTAGCCATCGCACCGCTCTTTGATCGCAAATGTATCAATTCCTGTGTTTAGATGGTCAAAGCTGTGTAGGAATCCCATTTGACACAACTAATTTCAAGTGTCCATTTTGTTTGTGTAAACCACAAGACTGTTAAAATAATTTCCTTAAATTAATACATTCTATTCCATGTCTCGGATGGCTTTGTGATTTTGTCCATCTCCTTTGTGTGGTTAGGAGGTACTGGACATAGCTCGGCAACTGTTGCTAGAACTGGGTGATGGAAGAGAAGACTGCGAGATCGAAGAGAAGAAATCCAAACTGGAGCAGCTGAAGACTGTTCTGGAGATGTGAGTGACGTGTCTAACTAGACCAACGTGTTATTAGGCACACAATCTCACCTGGGGCTTCTTGACTTTCTGGGCCATCGTAGTTCTATCAAAATGTCATCAAACTAGATTGTGGAAAAATATGAACTGGACAACGCACATAATGTCCAGTTTTTGTCTGTGGAATCACAAAGCTGTAAAGTAGTTTATGGAACCTGTAGGATAGTCCAATCAGATGTAATTCTTAGACATTTGAAAGATTGAGGAAGAGTGAATCAGTGGTCTTTGAACTGGTAACTAGTTTTATGATGATGACAAATGATCTTCAAGCAGCCAGAACAAAGTTGAGGCTGTTTTTTTAAAAATAGGTTCGTGACTAACTGGTTCTGCATTCAACAACACTATCATTGCTTAGTCCCTGATTTCCAGGCACGTTTTGGCTAGCTAGACAATGACAAGTTGGCTGAAGCAGAAACAGACTGACACCCAGGCTATTCAATGCATGATTGACTGGACATGGGGACAGTCATAACACATGGTTCTCCCTTTTTTCTATTCCTGTCTTTTCCAGGTATGGCCACTTTTCTGGGATCAACAGAAAAGTGCAGATCACCTACCTGCCCCATGGGCAGCCCAAAACATCCAGCGAGGAGGAAGGTATGGAGAAAGCGGAGGAAACATTTCACCTCTACTGCTTAGATCATAAGGGGGCAGCTTTCCCCCAGTCACCAGCACCACGTACTATATGTCTGAGTTGCATTTGTAGAAAAAGTGTTCTACCGTAAAACGTCCCTTACGCGCCAAGCCTCCAGCAAGCATCAGTGTCTTATGGTAGCCAGATATCACTAGACATTCCAGCAAATAAACACTGGTCTCTAGTAAGAGCTGGGTATCAGTTTCTCCTCACATGAACACATCAAATTGCCACTCTGCTCCAGTTCATAGTTTCTCTATCTAGTGCTAGACATTTGAGCCCTGCATGTCAAAAACACAGTTGGTATTGCCAATTAGTAAGTTTTATCACAGAGTGGTAGGTAGGTTATCTGCAGTTACTTTTGCGCAATCTTAATTTTCTCATTTTGTAACATGCTTTGTGTGCTAAATGTAACACAAGTGTTGTCAATTTCAAACTGGGCTATCAGTGATAGGAATTGTACTAAATGCCTGAGTACAATACGTACTGGTCTCCAACCAAACTCAACTTCACACACAGTTAAAGCCAGCCTGGGCATTGAATTGAGGTTTTTACGATACGTAGGGTTGAATTGATTACTAGTTAAGCTGATGTGTTGTTCCACAGACACACGTGAGGAGTGCCCTTCTCTGCTGCTGGTGTTGAAGTGGGGAGGGGAGCTGACCCCAGCAGGCAGGGTACAGGCTGAAGAGCTGGGCAGGGCCTTCCGCTGCATGTACCCCGGAGGACAAGGTGAGACACACACACACAAACACTGCTGCCAACTATGTTCACTGAAAAAAACATCTGATCATTGTCTGTCGTTCTAGGAGACTACGCTGGGTTCCCTGGCTGCGGGTTGCTACGGTTACACAGCACGTATCGACACGACCTCAAGATCTACGCGTCTGACGAGGGCAGAGTGCAGATGACCGCCGCAGCTTTCGCCAAGGTAACCACTAGGCATCAGAGGTTAGAGGTCAAAGCTCTTTGTGTGTGTAAATGTGTTTATCTGAGTGTTTGCCTGGCAGGGTCTGCTGGCGTTAGAGGGAGAGTTGACGCCCATCCTTGTGCAGATGGTGAAGAGTGCCAACATGAACGGCCTGCTGGACAACGACAGCGACTCGCTCAGCGGCTGCCAGCACCGCGTCAAGGCCCGTCTCCACGAGATCATGCAGAAAGACCAGGAGTTCACCGAGGAGGACTACGATAGGGTAATTGATGTCATTGAATTCCTGCTCAGCTAAGTAAGTGCAACCAACCTGGGTAGTGTTCAGGGCACACTGTAGCAAAACTTTGTACGATGCAACAAAAAAAACAGACTAGTAGATAGTACCTGCCCATTCACTCCGCTTCGGGACGTTTTTATTGGTTTTGTGCTTCAGGTATCAAACTCGGGTCGTCTGTGTGCCTTAGCCTAGGCATTAGCTTGGGGAGCTAACATGAGTCTTATCAGGCCTATGCATTAACTTGGGGTGCTGACACGAGTCTTATCAGGAAATCATAGGTAGATCACCATACTACCTCCATTACGAACACAAGCTTTAAAGAAAAGGGGTTAGAGTGAAAAAGAAGTAGGCATTGTTACAAAATCTCTAAAGTAAATCTAGCCTCTGGAAGGGCTTAATCCTAATGAGGTTTGCAAGCAGAACAAGCTTCCTTTTCCACAAATCCTTTCTGAAGCTTTTAGTTTCCTCCTCATCCTTTCTAATGCGTCTTACTGAATGGGAAAGGACAGAAGCTAGGCTAAATCAAGCTGGAGCTAGGCTAAATCAAGCTGGAGCTAGGCTAAATCAAGCTGGAGCTAGGCTAAATCAAGCTGGAGCTAGGCTAAATCAAGCTGGAGCTAGGCTAAATCAAGCTGGAGCTAGGCTAAATCAAGCTGGAGCTAGGCTAAATCAAGCTGGAGCTAGGCTAAATCGAGCTGGAGCTAGGCTAAATCGAGCTGGAGCTAGGCTAAATCGAGCTGGAGCTAGGCTAAATCAGGCTGGAGCTAGGCGAAATCTAGCTGGAGCTAGGCTAAATCAAGCTGGAGCTAGGCTAAATCATACATGATTGAGATGATGTATAGAAACTAGTGATTTCTACAGGAGGGTGGAAATTGTTCTGCTATGTTATTGCTCTGCTCTTTGATCATTCTGGGCTCTGTAATTGGTTGTAATGAAAGCAAAGCGGATTTAGATGTTTTAAGCTGTTCATTATTGCATAATGTTCTTTAGTGAGATGTGTGTGTGTCCGTCCGTCCAGCTGGCCCCTACAGGTGCAGCCTCTGTGGTTAACTCTATGAGGATTGTGGAGAACCCTGTGATGACATGTGACCAGGTCTACACACTCATCCAGAGTCTCACCTCCCAGATACGCAAGAGACTAGAGGACCCCAAATCTGCAGGTACACCCTTTTGTTAACATAGTATAGCACTGTGATGGTGTTATTTCAGCTCGGTACAATGTTGAACGCTTTGAACGCTAACCATACATTGGCCATCAATACAGCACAAGGTGAGGTGGATCTGCAGCTGCTCTCTGTTATCATCTATGCATAGTCACTTTAATAACTCTACCTACATGTACATATTACCTCGACCAACCGGTGCCACCGCACATTGACTCTGTACCAGTTCCCCCCTGTATATAGTTTCACTGTTGTTATTTTACTGCTGCTCTTTAATTACTTGTTACTTTTATTTTTTATTTTTTAACTGTGTTGTTGGTTAGGGGCTCATAAGTAAGCATTTCACTGTAAGGTCTCCTACACCTGTTGTATTCGGCGCATGTAACTAATACAATTTGATTTGATCTGTACCAATCCCAGACTACTGTGTCCTTTTCTTCCTCTCCTCCTGACCCTCAGACCTGCAGCTGTACCACAGTGAGACTCTGGAGCTGATGCTGCAACGCTGGTCCAAGCTGGAGCGGGACTTCCGGATGAAGAGCGGCCGCTACGACATCAGCAAGATCCCGGATATCTACGACTGCGTGAAGTACGACGTGCAGCATAACGACACGCTGGGCCTGGAGGACACACTGGAGCTGTTCAGGCTGTCCCGAGCCCTCGCCGACATCATCATACCACAGGTGAGGGAGAGAGGAAAGGAGGGCTGGAGAGATGGGTGGGTGGATGGATGGAGTGGAGAGAGCGGTGGATGGATGGAGTGGAGAGAGCGGTGGATGGATGGAGTGGAGAGAGCGGTGGATGGATGGAGTGGAGAGAGCGGTGGATGGATGGAGTGGAGAGAGCGGTGGATGGATGGAGTGGAGAGAGCGGTGGATGGATGGAGTGGAGAGAGCGGTGGATGGATGGAGTGGAGAGAGCGGTGGATGGATGGAGTGGAGAGAGTGGTGGATGGATGGAGTGGAGAGAGCGGTGGATGGATGGAGTGGAGAGATGGATGGAGTGGAGAGATGGGTGGGTGGATGGATGTTTGGAGAGATGGATGGATACTCTGGAGCTGTTCAGATTGTCACATGCCCTCGCTGATATTATCATACCACAGATGAGGAAGGAGGGTTGGGTCAGTTGTAAGCGGTAGATGGATACTCTGGAACTCCACAGGCTGTCAGAGGCTCTGGCTGACATCCTCATACCTACTGTTGATGGACACCAGTCACTGTTTATATGCTCCCAGACTTTGTATATAGCAATGCTCTGACCGCTGTGTGTCGTAGGCAGGGAGTAATTCTCACGACTTGTGTATTGTCCTCAGGAATACGGCATTAACAAAGTGGAGAAGCTGGACATAGCGTACGCCTACTGCCTACCTCTGGTCAAGAAGATCCAGCTGGACCTCCAGAGGACCCACGAGGATGAGTCAGTCAACAAACTCCATCCACTGTGAGTCTTGACTCACAGGGCAGCAATAGTCAAGTTGCACCTAGACGCTGATTTAAGGTCAGTTGCGTTTCCTCTCTCCGAATGGTTAAGATTTGGAAAGGGTGAGCTGATCCTAGATCTGCGTCTAAAGGCAACTGCAACATGAAGTTGTAGCTCAGTCAATTATGTCCCACATATGTCTTTGTTCACAGAGTCCATGTTTGACGGCAACTTAAATAAAACATTGATGTTCTGTTTCTCTGGCGACTCAGGTACTCTCGAGGAGTGATGTCACCAGGTCGCCACGTGCGGACACGTCTGTACTTCACCAGCGAGAGTCACGTCCACTCTTTACTCAGCACCTTCCGCTACGGAGGCCTGCTTGACGTAAGCACATAACTACCACAGAGGAACTACGGTTACCTAGAACTACATTTCCCTGAACAACAGCAACAGAACTACATTCGATCCAATAATTGGTGTGTGTGTGACAGGAGGAGAAGGACCAGCAGTGGAAGCGGGCGATGGACTACCTTGGTGCCGTTTCTGAACTCAACTACATGACTCAGATAGTAATCATGCTGTATGAGGACAACAACAAGGTAGTGGTGTGTGTGTGTCTGTAGTAGGTGTGTGTCTGTTTCCCTTTCTTTCACTAAGCCCTCTCTGTGCTGGCCCTCAGGACCCGTCGTCAGAGGAGCGTTTCCATGTGGAGCTTCACTTCAGCCCTGGGGTCAAAGGTTGCGAGGAGGAGGAGAAAGCACCAATGGGCTTCGGCTTCCGTCCCGCTTCCGCAGAGGTAACAGTGTTTAATGTCTGGTCCTAATGTTAATCTAATAGGACGTTTTCACATATGAAATTCACTACCCTGGATTGGTTTTATGAGGCATTTCTGAGAATTCTACAAAATATATTATGGTATAACAAGAACTAAAAATAACCATTTCACGGTGCAATTTGCAAGATGCACATTCTACATGACTTAGCAAGCTAGCTTGTTTACAACGGGCAAAAGTTAATCGCTACTCGGGCTGCCGTGTCACAAAGCCTGATACTCTGGTCCTGGATCTTGAACCCACCACTCTGGCAGGTCCAGGATTCATTCAGCCAAGGTTTGTTTGAGTTTCACGCATGCTTTATAGCGTGGATCAGGGTACCAAACGATCCAGCTTCCGGATCATACAGGGAAATGTGAAAGTGCCCATAGTGGTACATCAATGCCCCGTGAAGTGTCTGGCTATGTTATATTGTGTTTTTTAAATGTGTTGTGTGCACGCGCCCCATGTCTGTCACCCTTCTTCCTGGTTCAGAATGATGAGAAACAGACAGACCCTGGCAGCTTGGAGGATCTATCACGTGACGAGCCCGACCGGGCCCTACCACTCTCTGACCCAATGGGCATCCACCGGAGATCCCCTCTGATTCGCAACCGCAAGACTGGGTCTATGGAGGTAAAATCTCTCTCACACACACACAACCTTCTATTGTCAATAAAGCCAGAGGTAGGAGTAGTGGTAGTAGCAGCAGCAGTGAAAAATGAGACAAGGATTGCAAGCATCTTTTGACTATAGAGATATACTATAAGACATTTGTGTTCCATGAGTTAGGATGCAGCCATAAGCCAGGGCTTTCCTGCTGTATTGTTGCTCTGAGTTACTTGTCTGTCTGGCAGAGATAACATGTGGTCCTTCAGTCTGGCAGCCAGTGATGGAGATCTGTGTATGGTGTCAGACGCTCTGAATTTGCTCCTTACCAAATAATGTGTGTGTGTCACCCCAGGTCCTGTCGGAGACGTCTTCATTCAAAGCAGGCAGCTACCGTCTTTTCCCCTCCTGCTCTCGCCAGTCCCCTGAGATGAAGCAGAGTGGTCTAGGTGGGTGTCTCCTTCCTCCCTGCTCCCTAACACACTCAGATCTAGGATCAGTTTCCCCTCCCCCAATCCTAGCCTTAACCATTAGTGGGGGGAATACAAAATGAACCTCAGAGCAACATATAAGGGCAACTTTAACCAATCCTTCCCTTCCCTTACACTGTAGCTATGGCAACTGTGTTTACCTATATCACCCCAACTCTCATTAAAGCCTATGATGGTAGAGGGAGGGGTGGCATGGTGCTCTCACTGTCTATTTCTGATAGAAATCAACCTGGAGTTAGTACAGTATCTATGGACCATGCTAGAGGCCTAGCTAGGTACTAGTCCTGTGTATCTTAGTTGGTAGAGCATGGCACTTGCAACGCTAGTGTTGTGGGTTTGATTCCCACGGGGGACCGGTATGATAATGTATGCACTCACTACTGCTCTGGATAAGAGCGTCTGCTAAATTACTAAAATGTCAAGCTAGGCACATACGGACCATGCTAGAGGCCTAGCTAGGTACATACGGACCATGCTAGAGGCCTAGCTACTGTAGGCACATACGGACCATGCTAGAGGCCTAGCTACTATAGGTACATACGGACCATGCTAGAGGCCTAGCTACTGTAGGCACATACGGACCATGCTAGAAGCCTAGCTACTGTAGGCACATACGGACCATGCTAGAGGCCTAGCTAGGTACATACGGACCATGCTAGAGGCCTAGCTACTGTAGGCACATACGGACCATGCTAGAGGCCTAGCTAGGTACATACGGACCATGCTAGAGACCTAGCTACTGTAGCTACATACGGACCATGCTAGAAGCCTAGCTACTGTAGGCACATACAGACCATGCTAGAAGCCTAGCTACTGTAGGCACATACGGACCATGCTAGAGGCCTAGCTACTGTAGGTACATACGGACCATGCTAGAGGCCTAGCTACTGTAGGTACATACGGACCATGCTAGAGGCCTAGCTACTGTAGGCACATACGGACCATGCTAGAGGCCTAGCTAGGCACATACGGACCATGCTAGAGGCCTAGCTACTGTAGGCACATACGGACCATGCTAGAGGCCTAGCTAGGTACATACGGACCATGCTAGAGGCCTAGCTACTGTAGGCACATACGGACCATGCTAGAGGCCTAGCTACTGTAGGTACATACGGACCATGCTAGAGGCCTAGCTACTGTAGGTACATACGGACCATGCTAGAGGCCTAGCTACTGTAGGCACATACGGACCATGCTAGAAGCCTAGCTAGGCTCATACGGACCATGCTGGAGGCCTAGCTACTGTAGGCACATACGGACCATGCTAGAGGCCTAGCTACTATAGGTACATACGGACCATGCTAGAGGCCTAGCTACTGTAGGTACATACGGACCATGCTAGAGGCCTAGCTACTGTAGGTACATACGGACCATGCTAGAGGCCTAGCTACTGTAGGTACATACGGACCATGCTAGAGGCCTAGCTACTGTAGGTACATACGGACCATGCTAGAGGCCTAGCTACTGTAGGCACATACGGACCATGCTAGAGGCCTAGCTACTGTAGGTACATACGGACCATGCTAGAGGCCTAGCTAGGTACATACGGACCATGCTAGAGACCTAGCTACTGTAGCTACATACGGACCATGCTAGAAGCCTAGCTACTGTAGGCACATACAGACCATGCTAGAAGCCTAGCTACTGTAGGCACATACGGACCATGCTAGAGGCCTAGCTAGGTACATACGGACCATGCTAGAGACCTAGCTACTGTAGCTACATACGGACCATGCTAGAGGCCTAGCTACTGTAGGCACATACGGACCATGCTAGAGGCCTAGCTACTGTAGGTACATACGGACCATGCTAGAGGCCTAGCTACTGTAGGTACATACGGACCATGCTAGAGGCCTAGCTACTGTAGGTACATACGGACCATGCTAGAGGCCTAGCTACTGTAGGTACATACGGACCATGCTAGAGGCCTAGCTACTGTAGGCACATACGGACCATGCTAGAGGCCTAGCTACTGTAGGTACATACGGACCATGCTAGAGGCCTAGCTACTGTAGGTACATACGGACCATGCTAGAG